>NC_092872.1:218584139-218884139 GCF_028372415.1 Notamacropus eugenii | reverse complement strand
AATTTTCAAGAAATTCACTTTTAAAACCACCAAGAAATGTGATAAATGGTCACCTAGGTTTAACCTATTTTAGCTTTAGTGGAAAAAAACCTAGATTTATAAAACATTGCTGATTAACAAAATTAATTATCATAAGGTTGTTTTTTTTACATATCAGATGACTTATTCACAAACCACTTTCTATGTGTCATAGAACTTGGGAGATGGAAGGGATTTAAGTCCCTTTCATCTCTAAATTTATCATCTTGTGAAAATAATCAGGAAGTGAAGGGCCTTGGGTCCATGTGAGATGCATCTATAAGGTGCTTAATAAATGTTTATTGGATTGGATCAATTGGATAGGACAGGAAGGACTGAGGATATTTCGCCTTCAGAAGGGAAGAATTGGGGGACAGGGACATAATAACTGTAGTTGAAGGGCTGTCTTGTGGATAAGAGTTTAGACCTTTTCTGGTTAATCCTGGGGTGGGGGACAGTAGGAAGGAACAAAGCTAGAAGCAATGAATGGGAATTGCATTGATGCACATTTAGACTTAATGTCAGGAAATTGTTTATTTTTAGAAATTAAAGCATCCAGAAGGGTCCTGGACTGCCTTGGTAGGTGGTTGGACTCCCTCTCACTGGATATCTTCAAGAAAAGGCTAGATGTCAGATACATTGTGGCAGCACTTCTAAGGGAGGGAGGGCATGAGTTAGTCAAGATGGTCAATAATGTCTCTTCCAAAACTCAGGTTATATAACTCATATATAATAGTGTGAGTAAATTATTTGATATTTAAGAAATCTTAAGCCTTGGGTAAATTTTTGTTATTATTGTTGACCAGGATGATCCTTTATGTCATTTTGGAAAACTAACTGCTTTTGTAAGATGGGCTGGTGCAGCCAAAGTCAATAATAAATAGCAATAGACTGCATTAGCAAAAGAAAGAGCTGGATGTGATCCAGGAAAGCAGGATGGTCGTGCAGCCATTGATGACTGCTTAGAGAATAGCCATCCCAGACTGTTTAACCTAGGAACTTGGGAATTAAATATTGTGATTGACTCATTGACTGATTGGTTGTATGCCCATGGACAACTGAAGCAAAGTCATATTTGGCCACCTTTTTACCCTATTAGAATAATTCATTTAACAAGTATTTGTTAAATATCTGATATATACACATATACATACTGTAACATTGTGTGTGTGTGTGTGCGTGTGTGTGTGCGTGTGTGTGTGTGTGTGTGTGTGTGTGTGTGTGTGTAGTTCTATCCTGGGTGCTATGACTATAAAGACAAAAAAAGGTTCCTTTCTTCAAGGGACTATATTCTCCTAATGGAAACAAAATGTATACATCTAAGTAAATGCAAAAAATATAAGTGAAACATATATAGAATAACTTCTAGGGATTTTGCTAGGAATTATTATGAAAGATATCACATTAGAAGTGACTCTTGAGCTGAGCCTTGAATGAAGATGTGGATTTCAAGAGGTGGAAGTTAAATGAAAGTGCATTCCAATTTTGGAATGCCTGGAATGGACCGTGAGTGAAAAGGCACAGGGATAGGCCATGAGATTTTTGTCTGTGAGTGACAGCAGGTAGGCCAGGCTGGAGAGCTTGAACCAATCAATCAATCAGCACTTATAAGCAGCCTACTGTGTACCAGGCACCATTACATGCTGAAGAATTTTACTGTAGTAATCACCAGCCAAGTCTTCTACTATTATTCTTTTTATGACAACTACTGATCACCACAGTACCTAGTTTTCAAATTTTATCAGGTCATTTTTCTTTCCTTTAAAATTTAATGTAAAGTTCTTTTAATCAGGCTGAGTCTTCTATAAAAAAAAAACCACTGTTCTTTTCAGTTCTTGAGAGATACTCTCCAACCCTTACCAGAATCCTGTTGTTCTGATCTTCTAATCCAGGGTCCTCCCCCAAAAAATACAGATTCATTTCTTTGCCACTAATGGTTATCTCCAGATTTCTGCTTCCCACATATTCTTTTCTCTATGTATTTTTCTTTCCTTTCCCACCAGAAAGAACAGAATTCGAGAGCAAACTGTGGGTTTGGCAAGTCTAGGCAGAATCTTTTTTCACACACAAATTCTAGAAAGAGAAAACATATCCCACATGAGGTCTATGTGAAGTTGCCTCCATACCTGTCAGCAATAAGCTGCCAACAACTACTACATGTTTCTTCCTCCTGGGCTGCTAACACAATTTGGTTCAATTCAACAAGCATTTATTAAGGACTAACTATTTGAATGGCACTGTAATAGAAAGTGTATATATAAAGACAAGATTGAAAAGGCTATCTTTCCTCAGGAGACATATTTTACAGAATTCCTTCCAGTGACTTGCTCCTATGAAACTTCTTGCTTATTCTTTGAAACATAAGATACTATTATTTCTTCAAAAGAAATTTATTTTCTTCCCATGGATACATGACACCATTGATTAAGCTTCTTCTTTCCTTTATCTTTCATGCCACATTCTTCTATTTACTATCCTTTGGACACCAGTGTTCATTTTTCTCTTTCTTGTCAGAACCTTTTTTTTCTTTTGGTTGTCATTTTGGAATTGACATTCTCTTTAGTTTTTCAATTGTGCCCAATGCTTTGTGAACCCATTTGAGATTTTCTTGGAGAAGATACTGGAGTGGTTCCTTCTTCAGCACATTTTACAGATAAGAAAAACAAGGTAAGCAGTGTTACAAGAATTGGCCAAGGTCATAAATGTCTGAGTCCAGATTTGAGCTCAGATCTTCCTGACACCAGACCTAGCCCTGACTGAATTTAAAATACTGGGCTTGGCTCAGTCTGCATTCAGACAACATTAGTTCTTTCTCTGGAAGTGGGTAGTATGTTTCATCATTAGTCCTTTGGGATTGTTGGAACACAGGCTGAGGCATGTTATTTTTTCTTTTTGTTCTTTTTCTTTTACTTGAATTTTCTTGTGCAAAATGACTAATATGGAAATGTTTTATGTGATTGCAGATGTATGACATATATGTATGTATATATATATATATGTATATATATATATAAAATTACTTACCTTCTCAGAGAGGGGAAGGAGGAGGAGGAAGGGAGGGAGGGATAACATTTAGAACTCAAAACTTTTTAAAACTGGTGTTAAATTATTTTAGCATGTAATTGGGGGGGGAAATAAAATATATTAAATAAGAAAAAAGTATTGGACTCAGAATTAGAAAGACCTCTGACACTTAGGGGTGGTATGACTACCAGTCATAAGATCATAGAATAGTAGAAGCAGAGTCCAACCTATCTCATTTGTTTAAGATCACATAGATAGTGTCAGAGATAGGATTAGAACTGGGGTGCTCTTACTTCAAAGCCTCTGTTCCCAGACAGATTCTTGGACTCTACCATGTGCCTCAGGCATGAGCCTAGGACTTACCTATTAAGTCAAAACATGATTTCATCTCCATTGGTGGAGATTGGTCCTATACTAGAAGCTCTCCACACTGATGAAATAACAAAATGTTCATGTCTTTGAATATTTTATGCTATAAAATGTGTAGAGTTATATCATTTTAATGATCATTTAGTTCACCTAAGAAATCCTAAAATGTTTGTCATTATGTCTTGAATCTTTGCTTCACCTGTGTAGATATAATTACAGACTACACAGAAAATTAGTACATTTTTCTAATCTTTATCATGGCTTAGAAAAAAATTGCAAACCATGAACTTGAAAATGTCAGTAGTTTGAATTAATTTCCTTTGTCTGAGAAGTCTAGCTCTTGCTACTTTGAGCAATACCTGGGAAAGTAATTATTCAATTACCGTATGCCACCTTTGCTTCATTGATTAATGATTCCAGTAAGCACCAGACTCATTTCACTGCAAAACTGTTCAATTTTGACATAAGAGGAAGTTTGTTTAATATATGTTAATTGTGAGCCTTTGTCAGCAGGCTGGCTGGTGCCTCATTATCATGGCACTTAACAGCAGCCCCAGTTCTGATGCATTGGTTCTACTGAGCCTCCATTGTAAGTCTTCTTGGAAGTATGTGTGTCCACTCTACAAAATGGGCTTCTGGCTTAAAGCCATAGTCAACAACTCAGTGGAGGAATTTTATCATGGGTGTATTTTTTTTGCTCTCTGATCTTACAACAATATTAAATATTTTATTTCTCTGCAAAAAGAGTTTATTTCAAAGAACTAAAATAAATTTTGATGGTAGCATTACCCCAAATGAGAGATCTATTCAATCCCATACCCTGTGAGCTGTGACATTTTTCAATACTTTCCATACCCCCCAACTCTACAGAATGTTTGAGTGATAGAGACCTCAGAGACTATATAATGCTCACTATAGATATTTGTAGAACACTTTAAGTTTTGCTAAATTCTTTACAAATATCTAATTTGATCATCACAACTCTCCTGGGAAGTAATAATATACTTATCCCCATTTTATAGATGAAGAAACTGAAGCAGATAAAGGTTAAGTGACTTGCTCAGGATCACATGGTTAGTATCTGAGGTTAGATTTTAACTCTTGTTCTAGCACTCTATCCACTGTGCCACCTAATTATCTAGCCTAATCTCCTTATTTTATGCATGAGGAAATTGAGACTTACAATGATGAATTCACCGGCTTGAGTTTACACAAGTATGCCTCTGATACAACTAGGATTAGAAGTCCATATTCCTGACTCAGTTCTGTCTTGTCGCTATCAGTCTAGTACTGGTCCCAAAGCCTGTTAATCATGGCCATCACTCCCCACCAGTTGAATCTCATCCTACAAGTGTTTCCTTAAACATGTTAATAGGGGCATGATCTCTATTGACTTCATGTGATGTGAAGGTCCTGACAGGGGAAGATGTCTTCAAGAAGCGGTTGGATGACCATTAATTGGGCATAGTATAGATTGGAAAGATTCCCATTTTCATTTTAGGTCGGTCGAAATGAGCTCTGAAGTTTCTTCCAAATCTGAAATTCTCTGATTCTCTACTGACATGGTAACTGACTTAGTCACTCATTCTAAACTGGCATTGCACTCATATATATTTAATAATGATTCGCTTCACATAGTTTGAGTTTGAGGATTCTGAGCTACAGTAAAGTTAAAGCTCATTGAGTCACCACATTAAGTCTGGCACCCATAACTGCCTCAACCGAGACTGTCTTAATAGGGGAGAACCAGCTTAGGTTGGAAGCAGAATAGATCAATGACGATCAACAGGGGGCGAGGGCCAGGAGCGGCCCTGGGTGAGATAGGGAAACTCAGTCTCAAAAATAGTGATGGTGAGGATGATAATGATGACAGTTCACTTCCTCTGACATGAATCAGACTACCCCAAATCCTCGATGTCTTCTGAAAAGGATAAGTACCATAGTTAAGGATGTGGGAGGCACTGTATTTTGTAGTTTGAATGAGGAGACCATAGTTCATTCAGTTCAACATTTATTAAACAGAGATACTGGAATGGTTTGTCATTTCCTTCTCCAGCTCATTTTGTAGATAAGGAACTGAGGCAAATAAGGTTAAGTGACTTGTCCAGGGTCACATAGCTAGTAAGTGTCTGAAGCCAGATTTGAACTCCTGTCCTCCTGACTCCAGGACTGGCGCTCTATCCACTGCACCACCTAGCTGCCTGTTTCATATTTACTTATGTATTTAAATGTTTCTCTCCCAGTGGAAAATAAACTCCATGAGGACAGGGTCCTATTTTGTTTGTTTTTGTATTCTCAGCACTGTGTACAAGTGCCTGACATAAAGCAGGTGCTTAATTTGTGCTGAATGAACGTAAAAATCCAAAAGGGAAGCATGGATCTCCTCTATGGTATCTCTGCCAAGCAGTTCTCCAACTTCTATCTGCATCGTTCCAATGACTGTGAACCTATTGAGGTACCCTGTTCTATTTGGGGGCAGCTCTATTTGTCAGGAATTCTTCTCTTGTGCTGAAATTAGCCTCCCTGAATTCCATCCAGAGTTCACCTCAGGGAACGCTTAGAGATTATTCTGGCTCTGGTGCATTTCCTGGAGGATCTCCTGGGAGCTCTTCACCCTGCGGCAAGTGAATTTATAGGCAAAGGCCTACTTGCATAAACATCCTAGTATCATGATCGGCAGTCAGGCTGTGAGGCTAATATTCTGGGTACAAGGGAGAATACAAGATAGATTTTCATTTTTACTATGTAACTGCTTGCATGCTCACTTGGCTTGGATGAGATGGGAATCAACAACTACATACTTTCTGATCATCAGGCCTTATTTACCATTTGCTCTCCCTCTGCCTCCACCTTGCCCACTGTCTTTTCTCTATACTCTGGAGTCCCTTGATAGTATTTCCTGATCTTTTTAATATAATATAAAGACCCTTATGCCTTGCCATCCACTCATCTTCTAAAATTCTAGGTAATCCTCCATCTGTCCTGCAACTGAATATTATTTTATGTTTTATTTCCCCCAAATATAGCGTGATCTCCTTGAGGAGAGGGACTATGTCAATTTTCATATTTATTCCTTCAAGGCTTACCATAATGTTTAGCACATAATAAGCACTTAATAAATACTTTTATTTTCATTCATTCATTCATTCACTCATTCAAGTAAAACAATGTTCATCCCTCATTTGACTTTCTGTATCCCAGGTAAGGAAACTTCTCAGTTTATTCACTACCTGGCATTTTTGTATGACACAGCTTCAATTCTCTTTATTTAAGACTGTTCTGGAAAAGTTTTAATTTATCAACGTACCTCTTAAAATAGTGTCCAGAATTAATAAGAATAGTATTTGTCATCTGTGTACAAAATACTGTGAGACTGTCACTTTCCTTCTGTTCTATGTACTTTTATTAATGCAGCCCAAGATCAGATTCATTTTAGGGGGCACACATGCCACAGTTTCATCACTGAAGAGCCTGGAGTCCTCTAAAACTCCAAAGCTTTATTTCCCCTCACTAACCACCAGTGTGCCTTATCTCCTCCATCTTATACTGCATCCAGCTCTTCCTGACTCCAAGCCCAGGATTCTATCTATTGCACTCCCTACTATCCCATAAAATATATTCAGGTGTAGAATTAAAGGATAAAGGAAGCAAACCTACCTATAGAAATCAAATGTTAGACCTAAAAACTCATCCCATCGCCATTCAGAAAAGCTTGATAGTTGTGCTTTCATGTAAGTTATGCTTTCATATAAAAGAGGTTATGTCTAGCTGGCTGTAGGATTCTAAACACAAGTCTCTTGAAGGATAGTTATCAGGTATGTAATGACAACAACAATAAAAAAAATTCAGAATTATATACTAGTTAGGACTATACACTCACTGGAACTAGAATTAGAGGTGTATTTGGAGATCTTCTAGTTCACCCTCTTTTTACAGTTGAATGAACTGAGTCCCAAGGTAAACTGAGTCCCTATTTACTACACCTATAAAAGGCAGAGCTGGTTTTTGACACAAGGCAACTCACTAAACTTTTCTAAGCTTCAATGTTCTCATTTGTAAGATGGAGCTTTGAATAAAACCTATATCACATAGTTGTGAGAATCCATGGAGACAAAGTATGTGAAGTGATTTGTAAACCATAACATATTATATGAATGTGAATCTTTGTTGTATGCTGTACATCAAAAGACCTTTTTTATTTTGCTTTTAAAACCAAACATTCACACTTCTTAAAAAGAGCAATAGACTTATGGCAAGAAGGAGATCTTGAATATGAATAGGCTGGAGATGAATTCATTCTAAGTTCTATTTAAATGTAATAATAGGTATCTATTCACTTACCTTCATGTTCCAGATTTTCAGAATGCCTATCTTTCCCTAAAGGGGAAGCTATTATACTCCTTCTCACCAGACATCTTTCTTATGGTTAGGTTTATATTGCTTGTTACTTAAGTCTCCCAGAAGAAAACCTCTCAGAGATCAACTCTGAAAAAAAATTATTCAAAATAACATGGCATGGAGATCTCTGAGGGACCTCCTCCCAAAATGTATGAACTAGAATTCAGGACTGCACAGCTCCCAGTGATTTTGGTCATTTAATTTCCACACAAGGGGATGTTACATTCCTTCACAGAACTTCCCAAGATAGCCTTGGAGCACACAGATTGAATCCTGATCAAGATGAATAAAGTGCTTCATATTTCTGATCCAAAGGATCATTTTTGACAACAAGATGCTCTGACATAAAGGGTTAAAGAGCTTACAAGGAGACTGAGGATGCTGACTATGGAAAACTTGATTTCTGTGTATGCTACTACTTAGGAAGAGCAGGGAGGCCCTTACTTTGCTTAAAAAGGGGGAAAAGATTTTTGTGGCTAATACTTCCTAGACTAGGGAGCTTGGAGGAGTTTGCTTATATTTTCTCTCTGTCTTTTCTTTGTCCCATCTTCATTTGCACAAGTAACTGGAAATTTCTATGAGTGCTATTGATTTCTTTTCATGTAGCCTAAAATGCTTCTTCAGCATTATCTTATTAATTCTTACAAAAGAAAGGCAAGGGAATAGGTATTTTCCCTAATTTGACTTTAGAATAAACTAATTAGACAGAGTTCTACAGAGAATAGTTTGACTTGAGCTTGGCTTATAAATGAGTACAACTCAGGTTCTTCTAGATCCGAATTGAATCATATAATTTGAGATTAAAAAGACCGTTACGAAAGTATCAAGGGTTTCATAATTTCTTTAAAAGTCACATTTTATCCTTACAACAACACTAAGAATTAATCTATCATTATTCCCAGTTTTCAGATGAGAAAACTGAGACAGACTGAGGTTGTGTCTTTCCCATAGTCACACAGAGTGTAAGTGTTTGAGGCTGGATTTGAACTCAGGTTTTTCTGACTTTAGGTCATGAATTTAGTCTTTGGATTTTTTTTGTTAACTCATTTCAATCAAATTGATTTCCTTTATTATTCTATTTTTTGTTTTATTCATTTGAAATAATTATTCTGAGTTATGTATAGACTTCATCAGATTACCAAAAGGATCCAAGACAAAAAGTGTTAAGAACCTCTGATCTATGAAGATGTCCTCAACCTGCAGGGTTCAGCGGTGAAGTGACTTGCCTAAGATTATACAAGTAGTAAATAGCAGACTTAGGATCTGAACCTAGATCCCCTAAGTTTAATGGTTTTTATACCCCTCCATAGTGTCCTCTCAAAACACTGAAGCTTAGAGTTGAGAACGTGACTCTGTGGTCACCTTATCCAACCCATTTGTATAATTTTTGACCTCCCTACAAAACTTTAAGCCTTTTAAGGGTTATAGTCTTTTTTTAAATCTCTTCCCCAGTGCTAAGCACACATTAGTTCTTAAATAAATTTCCTGAAGTCAGTCATTCACAGTAGAAAAACGTTATGTTCCCTTTTAGTCTTCTCTAAAATAAACCACATCAGAACTTTTACTCTTCTTTCATATATTTAGTAATAGAAATTTGCTGGGGGTGGGGGACTTTTCTCTGACTTTTCTCAAGGTGGGAGACAAACAGGGGTTAGGTGACTTCCCTAGGGTCACACCCCTAGTGAGTGTTAGATGCTGAATTTGAATTCAGGTCCTCCTGACTCCGGGGCTATTACTCTATCTACTGCACCACCTACTTGCTCCCTCATCTTTGATTTCTAAAGTTTATTCTGTCCCTGTAGTTTTAGTGAGCTCTGTGTGTGTGTGTGTGTGCGCGTGCATGTATATGAGTGGTTATTAGCCTAGGGTCCATGAACTCAAGAGATTTCTGAACTTGGATGGGAAAAAAATTACATCTTTTCCCCAATATCTAATTAAAATTTAACATTTCTTTCGATTATGACTGTAATCAATAAACCATTATTCTGAAAAAGAGTTCATAGACTTTGCTAAACTAACAAAGGGGTCTAAGACACAAATAAGGTTAAGAATCCCTGGAATAGGGGGAGACTAAGGGATACAACTATCAGGGAGAAAGGCAGAGAAATCTGCCTCCTGCATCTGTGATTATATCCTCACCTCCCAGCCCGACATGACCAGGAAGCCCCCAGCAAAGATCCCATCTAGCCTCATTGCAATTATCCTAATATCTCTTAGGCAGGCATGCCATATTCACAGACAGGCCCAGTTCCACTGCTAAGCCCATTCATTCCTTGATTTCTTTAGTAACTTTATAAAAACTATCCATGTCATAATAAGAGTTATAAGAACATATCGCCTGTATGTACCATCTCACCAAGCACTTTCTTTACAGCATCTTTTTCAGTTATGTAGTATAATTCTTCTTCCTCTTTCACAGATAAGGAAATTAAAGTTCAGAGAGATGCAGAGATTTTCTAAGGATTAAAGTTAAAATAAGTATTATAGGTATTACTGGGGAGAGGAAAGGAAAAAACATCTATATAATGCCTCCTACGTGGCAGGCACTTTGTTAAGCACTATACAAATACGTCATCTAATCCTCACAGTATTGTGAGATAGATGCTATTATTATACCCATTTCACAGTGAAGGAAACTGAGGCAAACAGAGGTTAAGGGACTTGCCCAGGGTCACACGGATAGTGTATGGAGCTTGATATAATAAAAACACTAATATAATAACAATAGCTAACATTTATCTAGCATTGACTTTGTGCCAAGCTACGCTAAGCACTTTATGGTCATTGACTCACTCGATCCTTACAAAACCCCTGCAAGGTAAGCCCTGTTATTATCCCCCATTTTACAGATAAGGGAACTGAGGCAAGAGAGGTTAAGTGACTGGTTCAGGGTCACACAGCTAGGAAGTGTCTGAGGCTGCATTTGAACTCAGGTTTTCCTGACTCCAGACCCAGTGCTTTATCCACTGCACCACACAGTCCTGTGCGGGGTCCTTTGTCTCTCAATTGAGTTTGCCTTCTATTATCTCATGCTGCTTCTGCACAGTGTGCAAATATGTGCTGAATATTATGATAGATACAAAGAAGGCTAAGACACCAGTGTAAGGAGAATGCAACACACAACATGTGAATATTTAAGGAATAGCACAGCAGTGTGTAGTCAATGGTCACACAAATCCCAGAGAAGAGTAGTTCAGACCGTTTTCAGGTATCTGGACTCTTCCCCCTTCCCCAGTCCCCCCATGCTTTTTATTAAATGTCGAAAACATTTCCTGGACGGACACATTAGTATGGTTGGTGAGAGTGTGGATTCGTGGACCCTTGCAAAGACTTTGCTTCTGCTTAGGGGTCTGAACTAATAGGTAATACAGGCAATAAGTACCAAAATAGGTCATGCTTCCTCTCATGAGAACAAGGAACTTGACTCAGATTCAGGTTTCTTGGCTCACTTTCTCAGTTCTTCGTGACCATGTTTTGGTTTCTTGCCTTTTTTTCATTAGATTTTCATTAGATTGTAAGGTCCTTGAGTCTGTCTTTTGGGACTGTCTTTTGCCTCTTTTTGTATCCCTGATGCTTAGCACAGTGCCTGGCCCATAGGAGGCATTTTAAAATGTTTATCAATTGATTGATTATTGATTGATTGATTTTCTTCTAGGTGTCAGTGAAACATTCTGTGGTGATTGTCCAAGGACACGTGGTATCGGAAGGGGTGCTACTCTTTGGCCAGCAACATTTCTACGTCTGTGAGAACTTCACCCTTTCTCCCCTGGGTGATGTCTACTGTACAAAACACTGCTTGTCCAAGTGAGTCTCTACGTTTTTCCAAGGCAGAGATTGCCCACAGTCTTTTCAAGATCCTGCTATAGCTCTCTACCCCAAGTGGTTGCAAAGACGGAATCTGGGGCCAGGCTGATGCATGCTTTCCATTTACTTTTGTCCTTTTTTTTGCTGCAGTTCACTCATTTCAGTCCTGTCTGACTCTTTGTGATCCCCTTTGGCTGTTTTTTGTTTTGATTTTGTTTTTTGGCAAAGATACTGAAATGATTTGCTATTTCCTTCTCCAGCTCATTTTAGAGATGAGAAAACTGAGGCAAACAGGGATAAATGACACACCCGGGTCACACAGTTACTAAGTGTCTGAGACCAGATTTGAACTCAGGAAGATAAGTCTTCCTAACTTCAGTCCTGGCACTTCTATACCCTATGGCACCACTTAGTTACTCTAAAATTGTTATTCTACTAAACATTGATGTAGTTTCTAAGTAGGTGAAATTTCATAGATTACTTAGGGTACCCATCCAGATATAAAATGAAGCACTGTATAAAGAGGCGTCTTTCTTTAGCTTATTTTCAGATTAAATGAGTTTAACTTCAGAGGTTTTATCATGAACATTTCATGGAAGATAAGAAATGAGTTTATGGGATAACTGAAGATACCCCCACACTCACCTAAATAATAACAGGGAAGGGAGCATCGTTTTTTCATTTTTCTCCATTCCTGAAACTGAGCATTATATATTCCTGCTGTAGTTTAGAATATGTAGTGCAAGAGGAAGTAAAATTAAACTGAAAATTAAACTTTCCATCCATTTTTCAAATCTCTTTTCTCTTAAAAAGGTATTTGATGATAATGTGAAAAAGCATAAAAAATCTCTAACTGGACACATTAACAGTGAAAGACAAGAATGTCTATATTTTCCCTCTCTCATACTACTAGCTCTTCAACAAACTCAGCATTCTGTCTCCTATTTTCACGTGTTTGTGCTAATATCTCCCATCTTTGAGGACAGGGATATTCTGGTTCATTTTGCTGTTATTTCTCTACCATCTTGCAAACTGCCTTGATGGTGGAAATGCTTCATATTTCTTGATTGAATATTCATTTAGCATTTAGTTTGCTCACCAACATCAGCATCAACCTCAATATATTTTAATTAACCAGAAAACACAGTGCTCTTCAGGAGAGGAAGATGTATGCACATAGTCCCTTTCTTTAGGAGCTTACAATCAAGACACATGCACACATCAGTGCCAGATGTGTGGTATCTGAATTAAGACTTCAAGGATGAGAGATTGTGTCTGCCTTAGGTGCATCAGAAAGCTTCATAACAAAGGTGGGATCAGAATTGACCTTTGAAAGATGGTCCAGTTTTTGATAGCTCAACAGAGTAGACATGTGGGAAACTGATGCAGAGGGGAACCAATCATATGTCTTTATAGTAATAATTCATGATTTATTTGTTTAGTTTGAACAGTACCTTTTTATGACATGTGCCTTCATGTTAGTTAAAGTCTGGAAGTCTTTTGCTTCTAATTCCTAGGTATGTTTGTCAAAATATTAGGTTTACATGGCTTCTTAGCATATACAAATTTTCAACAAAATCTGGTTCTTGCCTCTTAAAAAAACAAACAAACCTGAAATTCAAGAGTATTCAAAGAGTACATATCTCCAGTCTCTGAACTTTGATTACTGGAGACTAGTTTTAACCAGTTAGCCACTGAGTGTGAGCATTTAACAGTCTGTTTTCGTAACTTCTTTAGCCCCGAACAGGGAACAGGAATTGAAGGAGAAGGGAAGAAAATGGGGGAAATGGGCAGGGGAGGGAATCAGTCTGCTTACTCCCTTTGATTCAGAATTGCTTGAAGATATTTGGCATTTCCTCCTTTTCTAATCTCCATCTTTTATTTATACAGAACGTTCATTTAAAAAGGTCTTTTGCTGTACCCAATTGATGAAAGTCCTATGTTTCTCCAAGGCAGTAGGGATCGTAATTAATACTTGGCACAATCCTACCGTCTTATTGCTCATGTTTTATTAATACTGATCAATATTGAAAATGGGTTTGTAGACTTGGCTTTCTCCAAATATTATAAGCATTCTCTGCTCCAGCTGTAGAAATAGCATGTGCAGGTAAAGACTAGCACGAACTACTGTTTCACTTTCCAGACCTGGTTTAAAGCTAGTTAGTGTCAGATGATATCTTATTGATCAGATAAATTATATTTATGAGATGAATCTAATAATGATCAAATTGGCTCTTTCTGGATTTTAAATAGAAATTAAATTGCCAAATACAGATATTCATCTAATCTGCAACAATAAAGGATAAACATTATGAATGGAAATTCAATTTCTCAAAGTACAGTTAGGAAAGAGTATAAAAATATATTCTAATTTTTAATGTAACTGGAGAATTTTATTAATTTCATTTTTAGGGTATCATTTTTACCTAGCCTACTTCAAAGAGGAGATTGCAATTTAGGAAGATGGTCAAAAAATTATCTGAGTTTCTCAAAGACAATCAATTTGAGATACTCTCTTACTGGAACAAATGACTGGATGCACAGTCCATTCCATTGTTACTAAGTGTATGAAAACAAACCTGCTAGAAGTGAAATCTGTAAGAACTGGACATCTCTTCTCCAGGAGCATAATCAAACTTTATCCAAGTTTGGTAACTTAGAGATTTTGCCTTTTCCATCAAAGAGAGCATTGCTAACAGGCGTCTGGGTGACTACAAGTATTCTTGTCCTGATTGTACATTGGTTTACTCTCATCATTTCTCATATATTTTATATAAATGCTGAAGTATAGGGAAGCTGTTTAGATTTGTATGTGACAAGTTCATTTCTTTCATCTTAAATTCACCACCACTGCATTAGCAGGGTAGTGGATTGGATGTTTTTTCTATGTAATCCAAACCATTCAATTTATTATCTTATGAGCCAATGAACTCTTTTAGAGCAATTGGGTTTTGTGGCAGAAGTTAATAGCTTTAGACCATTGCCTCCTATCAGTTAGGATAAAAAACAAAAACAAAAACTGTGTTCCTGCTTCATTCATAGGTGTCACTTAGGCCAATTATATACTCCAGGGATAGTAGGATAAAAAGCATTATTGTTAGCAAACTCAATGAAGATAATAGGTAAAGTCGTTTCATAGCTTTATTTGGTGATACCATGACAACCAATCATGGCAAAGAATTATGAACAACAGCCAATTAAATCTGGCTTCAGCTTACATAGGGAAAGCCATGGACACATCTGCTCCTTTTAACTTACTGCCCTCAAGGGAAATGAACTCACATTAATTTCTTTGAAGCCCCAGAAGATGACATTCACACCGAGGTCCAAACATGGTTATACTAACAACATTATACAAGGCAAAAGCCCAATTCTCACTCACTTTTGTGATAATCACTTTGAGGCCAGTCACATCATTCTATATATTTGAGAATTTTTTTCCTTCTCTAGCTAAAGCATTTTTTCATAGCATATTGGCATAGTTTATATAGAATGTACTAATTCTCTGGTAGTTCTATGTGGTTTTTCTCTTTTGTTCATCTCTAGTGTAGAGGGAAGAGGATTAGATCTGAGATCAGAAGGTCTGGGTTTGAATCTTGCCTCTTTTTTCCTATTAGTAATGTAATATTAGGTAAGACATTAGATAAATGGAATTAATTATAATATCCACACTGTCTATCTCACTAGGGTTGCTGTGAGGATCAAATTAAACAATGTATGACAAGTCTTTTGGAGACTATTTAATACCAAACACATTCATAATAGGTAGACATTCCCATATGATTATTGAAAATATCTACTAGGCAATTAGAGTATCAATCCTAGAGAATACTTTACTTATACTAAGGGAAATTGCATAAAGAATATTATTTCACATCATTGTCCTTTGGGTTCTCTAAAGCTTTCCTCTTTGTTTCCATAAATGTTGGATAAGATAATAATAATAACTCACATTTTACAACACTTTAGAGTTACAAAGCACTTTATCTCCGTTATCTCCCAGAACAAAATTGGCAGATTTGATTGATTTGATTTCCCAGAACAAATAAGGCAGATAGTGAAAATATTGTGATACCCACCTTACAAATGAAGAAATGCAGACTCACAGAGATTAGGAGATTAGGGAGTGGTGAGGTTGTGTTGTTCACCTCAGCTTCTCTGCCATTTGCAGCTGTTCCTACCACCCGGAAAGTCATGAAATAAAACCTCTCTTTGGTAGTCAGCAAATATCTGTTTGCCTTTGTCTACCCAAACCCAAAGAGAAAGAAGATGAGATCAAGGCAAAGCCAGCATCTACCTTCAAAATACATGGGATCTGAAGAATATTCTCAGCCACCCTGGTCTATTCCTTCTACTTATTATGAATTTCTGGAAATAGACATTGGCCAACTTCCTTGGATTTTTCTTTATGTTTGTCAACCTTCTACTTGGTTTGGATATTCTGCTGCTGACCTTCCTTTTACCATTGAATGTTCAAATTTGGAATTCAGATTTGCTTTTTGATTTGAGGGTATTTCTATAACCCTCCTTGACCTATTGACCTATTATCCTTGACCTCCATCTTTCTAGATATATACTATCAACCAGACGCCTCCAAGGAGCTAGACCTCTTCTTTTAGAAACTTTGGATCTACTCCACTGGAATCATTTACAAGTCCGTGGCATGTTCATCTCAAAGTATAATTAAGACTAGTATAAAGAAGCTTGAATTTGGGTCCTTTTTGTGATTGTATGAAGGACAATAATAGCTGCACCACTCCTGACCTTTCTGATTCTCAGAATTGTGTATATGTGTGTGATGTATATAGCTATGGTAGATAAAAACATGTCATTTTGTGTAAACATGTTAAGTAACCATATATGTTGGTATATAAGAAATCATCCAATAGAGAATGACTGGGTCCATCTAAATAACAGGTTAGAATGAAAGAAGAACCCAGAGTTCTGAGTAGAAAATAAAGAAGAAGGAATGAGTTAATTGGAGGTTTATATAAAAGCTGAGCACTAACTTAGGTTGGTGGCTCAGAGGCTTTAGAGAATTAGACCTTGGCTGCTATTCCTCCCAAACCAGGAGCCAGAAATAGGCTGGCCTAGTTCAAGAACCACTGTTGCCTTGAGTGATTAAGGATACTCAGAGTAATTCCCAGCTAGGACTGGGAAAAATAGAATTGAGCTAAACAGAGGATGTAGATTTTTTGACTAGTTCAATAGAGAGAGAAAAATACAGAGACAGAGACACAACTAGAGACAGAGACAGAGAGACAAAGAGAAATAGAGATACAGAGACAAGAAAGATATAGAGATAGAGAATGAATGAACACCCAGGTCATGAGCAGGACTTGTCTGCTGAGCAGGGACAAGTATCCAGAGATCAGAAATATTTAAGGAGGGCTTGTCTCCAAAGCCATTTAAGACCAGACTCTATTTTCATTAACTTTAATTGTTCAATTGCATTAATTTGTATTCTAATAAATCTTTATACTTTAAGGAAATTATCATATGGCAGTGAAGTGGTAGCAAAGGAAATAAGACATTTGTTTCATCAAAGACTATTATTTTTTCCCTTTATTTTACAGACTAGCCTATATTAGGGCTTCAACCCAAGTGCTCTACTTTGTTACGACCACACACTAAAAATGAGCTACCCTATCTATGCATGATATTAAATTTAGAAAACAACCCATGAATCAAACTTTCTTGTAGATGAACCAATTTGTTTATCTTCCATTTTTTTATCTTGAATACTAAAATTATTTTTACTTTTATCTTCCCCCAGTATCAGTGATCCATTTATTTTCAATATGTGCAGCAAGGATCGGCCTTTAGATCATTACACTTGCAATCGATATTCCTACAGTGATATTAAGGAGATACATCTGATGCGCTTTCTACTACAGGTATGTACTAACCAAGGAAACCACAAGTATGAAAAGCAATGAGTTAGAGGGGAAAAGCTCTTAAATATCACTCTTTTAAATATCCTCAGATTTCAAATGCCCATTTTGATTATTTTTGATCTAAGTAATTAGTGAAGAATTATTTGGGAATCTTAAGAATTATTATTAATTATTATCTTGGGAATTATTTGAAATAACTGGGGTCATTTAACCTAAGACATAGGAGACAGGACAACTGTCTTCAAGTATTTGAAGGACTGTTCTGTGAAAGAAGGATTAGCTATGTTGTTGTGCTTGGTCCCCAGAAGGCAGAAGTAGAAGTAATGGATAAAAGTTGCAAACAGGCAAATTTATATTAATTATAATTATATTAATTATATTATATAATTATATAATATATAACAATTATAATTATATTAATTATATAATATAATTATATAATATATAATAATTGTAATTATACTAATTATATTAAATTATATTAATGACAGAGAGAAATTCCCATTCATTGGAGCAAGGCCAAAGCTAAACGGGTAGCCTTGGGATATAGTGAAATCCCCCCTAGGCAAAGACTGTGTCATTATTTGTTGGATTTGATATAGCAAGAATTCTCACTCAGGTATAAATTAAACTATATTTCTTTGATTCCTCCCCAATTTTGAAATTCTCTGATTTTACAATTCTCTGTGAATGCTTTTTGGAATTATCTTCTTAGCTGCCCAGGCAGCATCTCCTAGTCCCAGATGTCCTGGTTCATATTCCAACTGAGGTATCAGCAAACTTTCCCTTGTGACAAAGGCCATTTGACTCAAAAATCGCAGCTCTTAGTCTCTGATCCAGCCACATGCTGGCAAACAAAAGACTATTTTGACAACACTAGTTAGATGTCCTTCCCTAAAAACTTTCTTGGACCGTTGGCTACCTAAGATTCATTTTCTGCTTAAGGGAGTAGAGGAATCTATCCAGAAAGATCCTGGCTTCCATGATATGTTCTCTCAAAGATTCATAAGAGACTGCATGGAAGTAAGGAGAGACTGACATTTTTAATTAAATATTCAATCAATAAACATTATTAAGTGCTTACTACGCACTGTGTAAGCACTGGGCATGCAAAACTGGACAAAAGCAACCTGTGTCCTCAAGGAGTTTATAATCTAGTGTAGGAGCTCATAATCTAATGAAAATCTAATGCCCCCTACCTCCCTGCCTCATCAAATAACTGTTCTCAAAAATACACATAGACTCTTTAGTTCAAGTTTGAGGCTCAGCACCTTAAGCATGCAACAAAGCCCTGGCCACTCTTAGAATGATCTCAGCCTTTCCCACTATCACCTGACTTCTTACCTTATAAAGTTTCTCAGTCTGCTTTCTTTTGCAAGTGGAGTAAAAGAAGAATTTAACCTTACTCAGCCTAGAAATCAATTACTAAGCATATCCCTGTGTCCTGACGTAGACGGTGCAATAGTCTCATGTTCTTCTGATAACTTTGAGCCCATCTGCCTTAGAGAAGTTTAGGTAGGAGTGAAAGTTAGCACTGTGGGAGTGTTCTCTCATTTTTATAGCCACTCTTTTTCATGGGAATAACATCAGAGCTACAATAAACAAAAGAAAGAATACCAGAATGAAGCTGAATATTAAGTGATTCCTTCTTTGGTACTGAGAGAGATACCAGTCGCAAGAAGCGGTACATACACTGATTAATGAAGTCATTCTACTGGAGAATTTAATTTAACTATTTTTGGCAATTCATTCATTCATACATTTGGTTTTTTTGTTTGTTGATTATGCATTAGGGCTCATTGAATATATATATATATATATATATATATATATATATATATATATATATATATATATATATATACATATATGTATACATATATATTTCAGAAATGGCTATTAAATAAAAGCAAAAATTACAAAATGCCACTTTTTATCTGCCACAGTCAGTTTTAAGTCAATCATTCAGGCCCAAAAATATGCCCTACAAATATTCTCTTTACTTAAAAAAAAGTATTGGAATATGCTTGAAGTCATATTGAGCAAGTTCATGCCCCACCCAAAAAATGTCTACAAGATCATGCTACTTGGGGAAAAAAATGTTGTGTTTTTATCATAAGCAGAATAAGGAATTTTAGAAATATCATTTAATAGTCAAGAGATTTACATCAAGCTCTCCTTAATTTGGCTCAGGAGAATTTAGCTATTAGATGAAGCAGAGGGTAAGAGAGGTCCTTACTTCATTTTGACAGAAGCAGCCCATAAAATAATTGCAATTTGGATAAAATAGTGTACAATTTGGAGATAATCAATAGAATAAGAGATGATCAGAGTTTGTTTATCATCATAAAATATGGCCAGATTGGAAGTGATATCAAATTATGTCTCACTTTCATATCTGAATAGGGGAAGACTTTCATTATAACAAATACTGGACCAAATTAAAAACTTTATATGTCATGTCCTAGGACAATTCATTTACTGTGGTTACCTTAAATTGGGAATTATGTTACATTAGGCTTCCCTAGTGAAAGGGAAGTTGATCTGCTATATACCCTGTACTTCATACACAGAATGGACACTTGGTAAAGTATTTTATGAAAAATATTTTAAATATTTTTAAAATACTTTATAAATTTTTATACATATTAAAATATTTCAAAAATATTTTATAAAATTTTTTTTGTGAAAACTCCCTCATAGAACTACATATGAACTAACTAATAATAAAAACCAATTGCTAAAAACTGCAAGCTAATTACATAAATAACTCCTCTTGTCCCTTTACATTTCTCATGACTCCCATTATGCTAATAAAAATTGCCAGCATTTATGTAATTTTTAAAGTTTGCAAAGTGTTATATCCCTTTGACGTGGAAAGAGAAAATGTGTTTGTCTCTGTATTCTTTCATTCAATTCAATTTAATTAGTATTTAGTGACACACACACAAGTCATACAAGGACAAACATTCACATAAAAAAAGTATTTATTAAGCACCTACTTTATCCCTACCTCTGTCCTGGATGCTGGGGACACACAGACAAAAATGAAAACAACCCTGGTCCTCAGAAAGCTTACATTCTCCTTTCATCATCTAGATATCAAAAAAGTCAATAAAAAACTTTTTTTTTTAAATAGGAGATTGCCTTGGAAATCTTCTTCAGAAATGGTTATTCCAAATTTCTTGTCTTCCATAACAGTGACAGGAGCAAAGCCTTCAAGAGGTAATGACTGGGTTAAAGTTTTGTGAAATTAGATTTGTGTGGAGGGTGGGGAAGGGAATGTTAAAGAGATTAGATAAATTAATTAGAAGAGAAGGCTGGATGAAGACAGGAAATGACCATGACGGACAACTTGTCTCAAAGTCTTATTCAGATGCCTCATATTTGCATTGAGATAAGCCTGGATTTCCTGCAGACCATGGGCCAAAGACAAATTATCATTTGAGCAGTACCCTGCCCCCCTTTTCCCCCATAAGATGGGAGAAGTTCATCACTAGAAGATTGTTCAACAAGTGGTACCATTTTTCAACTGTCTCCTAAGGTGTGAGGGAGTTTTGATGTGTATAATAGTAATAAACTGAAGAGAGTTGAGACATCATTTCTTCTCTCTGTCAATGATGGAAAAATGAAATGTCCTCAAGCTTCAGTCTTAGGTATTTAGGTTGGCTACTTCCCTATGGTTGACCTGGAAGTGTCAAGGGAAACCATGGCTAAAAGGGAAAAAAAGATGGTTAATTAACATCCATTTTAGCACTAAGACTTTCAGTTTCTATTTCTTTACTCTCAAATATCAACTGCTTTCATTTAAAAAAAAATCTAATTCACATCATTTAAGTGCAGGGTTCCTTTCCAATCTCTCTTGTCTAGTATGAAGTGTTTCAATTAAGTCTTTAATTTGGAAGAATTCCAAATAACGGACCCGGTCTACCACTTCTATACTTATATTTTTTTTATAAAGAAGGAAGCCTGTTGGTTTTTTCTTTCTTGTTTCTGATATTTTAAATAGATTACTTTGAGATCGCATGTTATCTCATGTCATCTGCATTGTGTTCAAAATTCATTTCAGACTGCAAACAGTGCAAATGCACAGTGAGTTATATCTAGTTCAATTTTCTCTCTGCAATATATAACATAGACAGAAAGAGAGAGACAGACAGGCAGGCAGACAGATAGACAGACAGACAGACAGACAGACAGATAGATAGATAGATAGATAGATGAATAGATAGATAGATAGATAGATAGATAGATAGATAGATAGATAGATAGAGAGAGAGAGAGATGGATAGATAGGTAGATAGATGAATAGATAGGTAGATGGATGGATGGATAGATAGACAGACAGACAGACAGACAGACAGACAGACAGACAGACAGACAGATAGATAGATAGATAGATAGATAGATAGATAGATAGGTAAATAGATGAATAGATAGATAGATAGGTAGATGGATGGATGGATGGATGGATGGATGGATGGATGGATGGATGGATGCATAGACAGACAGACAGACAGATAGATAGATAGATAGATAGATAGATAGATAGATAGATAGATAGATAGATAGATAGTTGATAGATAGATAGATATAGAAGCATTATTTCTATGATTGACAGGATTGCAAGATCATAGATTTAGTCTGGATGGGGACTTCAAGGAGTTTGAGAAAACCAAGGTCCAGAGAGGGTGACTTGCCCAAGGTCACACTAAGAGTAAGTTATAGAGCCAGGATTTGAACACAAATTCTATGACTATCTGTCTCTCTTTCCATAGTGAAAGCCTTAAAGTCAGAAACACCCAGGTTCAAGGCCTGTCTATAGTATGTACTGACTGTATTTGCTTTTCCTGTTCTTCTGTTGTTTTCAGTCATGTCTGACTCTTCATGGGGTTTTCTTGGTAAAGATAATAGAGTGGTTTTGCCATTTTCCTCTCCAGCTTATTTTACAGATGAGAAAACTGAGGCAGACAGAGATTAAGTGACTTGCCCATGGCCGCAAAACTAGTTAGTGTCTGAGGACAGATTTGAACCTAGGTCTTCATAACTCTACTTTCAGCACTCTGTCCACTGAGTCACCCATCTGCATAACCACGGGCAACTCACTTAACTTCCCAGTGCCTCCAGACATCCCTCTAATACTGTGAATTAGGATAAGTTTCTGATTCACGTCCACATCATGAAGGGTTCTGTGATGAGGGAGGTCCCTATACTTGTGAAATCTTGTCTAGACAGAAGCAGCAGCAGCAAATATAATAGTAATAATCCTAATGTAAGCCCATGTTAGAGCTCACTTGATTTTATTCAGGTATTGTAGGAAAGTCCCATCTTAAGCTACAACGTCCAAGCACTTAGCCCCTCATGGACCTAATTTCTACTGAAGACAGAATTTTTTGCTTTGAGAATTGTGGAGTGCTAAGAGCTTGCTCTTGTTTACCAAAGTAGCTGAAATATACCAAGTGGAATTTTAAGGTGTTTAGCAAAAGGAAAAATTATGACTGAGAATTTACTTCAAGTTCAGTCCAGCATAAGATCCATCTGGCCTGGAGTCAGTTTTTATTTATAGGGCTTAACTTTGTAAATAATTGTGACCTTGTGTCCATGAACACCATTGGAAAGAGAATTTTCACTTTGAGGGTGCCTAGAGGATGAGGACTTGTGATCCCTGCACCCTTCCTATCCCATATTCTCCATTGCATTGTAGTTATATGTCTGGTTGCACTGGAAAATGGAATGGCTTTTAGACAAGAGATGGTATTCATGTCCTGAGTAATGGGGCTGTTTTTCCTCCCTTAAGAGAACCATTAAGTGATGCTGTATAAAAACTAACTGACTTGGTAGCCAAAAATTCCTGTGTTTAAATCCCAACTCTGCTGCTTGGGATTACCTGTTTGTTTTGAACAATTCACTTCACCTTTGTAGGTCTGTTTTCTCAGTTATTAAGTGAAAAAATTGGAATAGATGACTTCCAAAAGCCTTTCTAACTCTCAAGTTATAATCTTATAATCTTAAATCAGCCAAGGCATTAGAATCACTAACCACTTGATGGAAATGAACTCTGGTTCTTTGGAAGGCTGAACACCCTCAAAGAGCCATGGCACCCAATGCTTTGGGATGAGGGTATGTGATGAGGAAGATGTGAAGCAAGGGGAGGGGGACTCTTTTGCATATATTTCATATATATTAAATTGCACCAAACTGGAAGAAGAAATTAGGTGTAGGAACAATTCTGTGGTCACCATTTTAAGGGTCTGAAAATATCAAAGGTCAAAAAGAAAACTAGTGAGCTCTAATACCCATTCAAAATGTTTTTTCTTTTTTGTGTAGCTTTCGTTCATTACAACCTGGCTTAAAGGGAAAAGGCATCACAGAAGAATCACTCAATATAAGGTAAAACATGGGACTTACCATATGTGGTCTTTAGACACCTGTTACATTCAATGGTTACCTTTATTTGATGGAGAACATGCCGGTTTCAGGTGGAGTGGCACCTTGGTTTCCTTACTACCTTGTCTGCTTACCCATCTTAGATTATACTTTCACCCTATCTTGACACTCCCCCCAAGTCTATTAGAGATATCCTTGTCCCCTTCCTACCTGAAATCTTTACTCAATGAGGTGTTGCGTTGTTGGTTTTCTCCTGGTAAGGAGACTTACTCCATTGTCACCTCCAGCTCTCAGAATCTCCAGCTTTCTTCAAAATGCAGCTCAAACACAACCTCCTACATGAGACTCTTCCTGGTCACTCCAATTGCTGGTGCTTTCCCAAATTACCTTATTTTTTTCTTTAGAGTTTGTATGTGTCCTGCAGGTCACAGAAAAGATCCTTAACTGCCCTGGTGAAAGGAATTTCCTCATCTAGGAGCTCCCTATACCAAAAGAACTCAGAGGACCAGTACTTATTCTTCGTGTAAAACACACACGCGCGCACACACACACGCACACACACACACACGCACACACACACGTGCGCACACACGCACATACACACATGCACACACACATGCACGCACACACACACACACGCGCGCACACACACACACACACACACACACATTTTGTTTCCCCAGATAAATATAACCTCTTTGAGGGAAGAGAGTATTTCATTTTCTGCCTTTGTATCACCAGTGCCTAGCAGAGTGCCTGACACATAGTAGGAATTTAATAAATACCTATTGCTTGCTTATTTGATTGATTAAAAGGGAAACTCAATGTTATTTCTCAACACAGCCCCCTCCCTCACCACTGGATGTACATATAACCATCCGCACCTATTTCAGTAAATATTTGTGTTTTATTTTCATTCTCATGCATTTTCTTACTTACATGTGATAACATATATATAATTAAACTTAACTGCATCTCCCTCTGCCTCTACATTCCTTAAAGTGTCTCATTAAGATATATAGGAAGTAATTAAATATATGTGTAAGTATGTAATTAAGTATATATATGTATATATGAAATAATTATGACTGGCAAACTGGCATTGTTCTTAATAATAGCACCATTCATGGTATATTTTATAAATGTTACTCATGAAAAGATGAATGGGAAAATTAAATTCAAACTTATTCCTCCAAAATTGATCAAATTCAAGGTAAATCTCAAAGAGACTGAAAAGCCATTGAGGTTCAAGGATATAGGGTCATACCAATATCCAGGAAACTACATGGGTGCTGGGTGCCTTCTCTTTACAGTTTGCTCTGAAGGCAAGGCTTGCTGCTATGCAATAAGGGTTTATGAATAACTGGGACCAACTGCTACGGTGCAGTGACAAGAAAGCCTCTCCCTGGAAGATTAATTGTTCCTTATGTCTACAGCCAAGGCTATGAACTACACAATACTGATAAGACATCAAGTAAAATCTAAACAGAGTTCTCTAGGCTAAGATTAAGTTATTTTTTATTTTAACAGCAACAACAAAATTAATATGTAATGACTAATATTAAATAATAATTGTTTGCAAAGCATTTTCCACACATTGTTATCTCCTTTGATCCTCATGTTAACCCTATGAAGTACCTGTTCCTTTATCCCTATTTTCAGATGAGGAAACAGAGAATGAAAAATGTTGAGGTATGATTAAAACCTAAGTCTTCTTTTAACTCTGTGTGTCTGTGTCTGATCATAGTCTAGACAACTATCAGACTTAGGGTTAAAATTCCTCATAACTCCCACTGAGTTCTATATAAAAATCAGTCTCTCAAAATATATTTCAGGATACTCTTCCAGAAAACCCTAATATTATCTGTGCAGAGACAGAACCCTTAATCTCATTTCACTTGCTAAATTCTCTGGATCTTGTCATTCACTTAAATAGGTTGGGGAAGTGAGAACTAAAGAATCTAGATGAGGCTGCTTGGGATAATGAGAGTGAGAAGCCAGGCGAACCCCAGAATATCCTCCATGGTTGTATTGTGGAAAGGGCTTCAAGGCATAGATGCCATTGAACACCCTTGCAGTTTGACAGAAAATATGGTCATCTATCTACAGGAAAGCTCTTCTGCCTTTCCTAAAGCACTTCATTATGGTACTATAGTTTTGAAGTTATCTTCATGTACCCCAAATCCTTCTTTCAAAAATTTTACCCTTTATGTACATATGTAGCTAGCAATAAATCTCTAAGGCTTTGAGCTGCCCTAAGTCTGTATATGTGGAAAGATGGGCAGTGGGTGAGTGTATGTGCATGGATATGGGTAAATATGCTTATGGGCTTTGTGAATTGGCTAGAAAAGGTAGACCAGTCATATGGTAAGAAAAACGGATAACTATAGGCAGACCACACACTCCATTGATACTCAATGTCCAGAGAGCTACAAAAAGGTCACTAGCTTGGTGGACCCCCATGAAAGATTTAAAGGAGGACATTATCATGAGCCACGTGGGATGATAGGGCATGGCTGGGCTACAATCTGCATTGTTGGAGGGAGTAGTTCTATTGAAAAGATCATACAAATATAATTAAATACTTATACAGACCCAAATATGCACATATAATCACATATATTATGTCTAGATATATAGATGGGCAGCTAGGTGGCACAGTGGATAGAATGCTGGGTCTAGAGTCAGGATGACTCAGCTTCCTGAGATCATATCCAACCTCAGACACTTACTAGCTGTGTGACCTTGGGCAAGTCACTGAAATCTGATTGCCTCAGTTTCCTCATCTGTAAAATGAGTAGCTAGGCACTCTAGAAGCTCTGCAAAGGAAAGCCCAAATGGGATCACAAAGAATTGAACATGACTGAAAGTTACTGAACAACAATTATGCATATAATGCGTATATATATAAATATAAGACGCCCAGAAAACATACCTAGTTTAGAAGAGAGCTGGGACTCTATATCACACTCATTATTATAAATTCATAACTTAGGTTCTAGAACTTTCCTACAGCTCTGTGACTTTGATCATATTTCCATCAAACAACAGTGGTGCCCAATGGCATTCATTTCCTAAAGCTGTTCCCACAACACAATCACAGAGGGCTATCAGCAATTCACCTGGCTTCTCACTCCCATTTTTTGGAGGATGAAGGCCAATTCTAAAGCTCATTAATGTGCTAATATGGGCAAGCATGTACTAATTCAGTGTAGAAACGAATGGAGTTGTTGATCTAAGTTAGTTGTATCTAGATATGATTTGTAAACCATTGTAGGTCATCTTTGAGAGGATGAGTTATGGAAAATCATAGCCAAAGGGGAATCTGGAAAAGTTGCTCTTTCCTCAAAGGTTTCATGTTATTTGTACAACTATTTTTCCCACTGGTTTCAGCTTCAATTTGTTATAATGGCACTGAGGCTTCTCAAGTGTGTGATGGTGTTAGAAGATTTACTGGGTAAATATCAGAAGAACCGTAGTTTTGTGTCAGATGGAATTGGATAAAAGAAGAATTCATTAGTATTTAATTATATATCCTCTGATTAGAAAAGGAGTCCTGGGCATACACCCACTTCTTCATCCCTCCATCCCTCCTCATAGACTTTGCCAGCTCTGCTGGGGGTTGGTCAGAGCCATAGTTGGGTCTTCAAGACTTAAGTTCTCGAAGCACATCTGTGCCCAGGAGACAGAGCCTTCTCTTTCACATTTCTAGCCCAGGGGAGGGTGAAAAGATGTAACCAATTATTCTTCCCCCCTTCTGGTTATTCAGGAAACTGCTAATAGACAGCTGAACAAGCCCCCTGGCGATTCGCTCTGAGTTAATTACTGTATGTTTAAATCTTGGCCAGCACCTTGTCCTATGCGACGCTTCAGTGCTTGGATAATACGCTGGCAAAATGTATCTTTGTGTCACTTCCCACCATTGGTCCACATGCCATACCCTGAAGGGATAGCGTGTCGAAAACCTGCTCTTGTGCACAAAAGTGATATTTCTTTGAAACAGCTTTAATTACAAGAAAATTACAAAGACTAGAAATCCCTGCCATTCACTCTCTCCCCCTTTTTTCTTTTCTCATATTCCTTTAATAACACTAAAACAAATGATCCCAGCTGTCTTTTGATTTGTTTTTCTTAGTAGAGACAAATGAGAAGAAGATGGGAGGGAGGTGGTGGCAGATTATGGCAGGTTGTTCAAATGAGTACAAGATTTGGAACCTTCATTTACTTTTTCTGAAGGATTTATACGCGACCCTTTCCCTTCTGCTATTCAGGGATATGATCTCAGGACCATAGAAACAATACTAAGCTTAAACCAGATTAGCATGTGTGAGAGCAGGGTCACAGAGAACCCCAGGGCATATACCTGGAGACGAGGTGCAAATGGCTGATCCTAAGGATTATAGATTGGTTACTGAAAGAGCTCCTCCAGGTTAACTTTTTCACTTTACGTAGCAATGAAATGATTTCCCCAAAGTCAGATGGATCTCAAGGAGCAGGGCTAGGATTTGAATCCAGACATTTTGACTTCACTTCCAGGACTCTTCCAGCTGATACACAATGAGTAAAGGGATGCTACTTGTCACTTTAAAATGAATGGTAGTATTCAAGATTTTAGGGGATGGAATTTTTTGTACTGTGTTTTTGTCAGCACAATGACATATATATAGGATTGGATACACATCAACCAATAATTCAATAAATCAGTGCATTGAAATGAATTGAATGAGTTTCTGTGATTTTGAAGATGAAAGAAGTCAGGGACTTGAAGGTTCGATGCAATGAAAGTATCCTCATCTAGAATATAGTGATGATTGGTCATTGTCACATTATGGTTGGGTATTGTCCTACTTTATATGAATTTAGGGGTTACAAAGTTGAAAATAATAGTGCCAACCCTTCTAATATGTCCACAACATGATTCTTGAGTTAGGAAAAATAACTCAATGGCATCTTTTCCTAACCTGTTGGTCTTGCATAAAAAGTGAAAGATATATAGATGGGCAGCTATGCCCATCTATAATATGCCCTATGGTGGTGGTAAAGAGGGTGAGAAGGTGGGAAGTAGGTAGGCAGGCTTTCTTGTAGAACTTACCTGTAAAGTCTTATCTGACTTTTTGGAATCAAATTTTAGTTATTTCAATGACTTCCAGGGTCATGGGATCATAGATCTTGAGTTGGAAAAGATCTTAGAATCTATCTAGCTTATCCCCTTCATTTTTGAGCTTAAGAAACTGAAGTCCAGGAAAGTTAAGTGACTTGCCCAAGGTCGTATAGTTAGTAATGACCAGAAATGAAATTCGAAGCAGACTTTTCTGACTTGAGAGCTAGGGATCTTTTCATCCCACTGTACTGTTCCTTTATCTTAATCATCCCTCTTTCTTATGCTACGGAAGTGTTTTGAGCTCTCAATTTATTCTAATGCATTGGGAAGGGAGTTGGGAGGAAGAGGATCTTTTCTGAATTGTGGATACTTTCCCACTTAATGCCTAACAATGTCAGGGACAGGATTTCTTTATTATCTATGTACAAAGACATTCTTAGGGGGCCAGTTTACAAGTAACTAATTTTGTAGAAACAAATAATTCCCAGCATCCACCCCTGCTATTTCTAGCAATTCAATTAAAATGAAATATTTTGTTAATGCAATCCTGCAGTCTGTCTTTGGGCACAGTGGTCACCACAGTGGAAATAACAAGTTTCTGTATCTGGGATGATTAGACCCCAATCATGAGCCAAATCACTGAAGAGCATCCTGATTGTTGCATATAAAAGAATATATTTTACAAAAGAATTAAATCATTAAAATTATATAGTTTTTCATGAAAATCATGACTTCTGTTTAAAAAACACCTTCCCACAGTGTATCTATAAGGTTAAGACCTAGACTATGTTGCCTGTGGAGAAATCATGTTTTTAATATATTTATCATGTACATATATATGTATATATAAATATATTTTATATAAAATATCTTCTACATGTGTAATGTAAATATATATATGCACATATGTGTGGATGTATGTATATATACATATATATACATTTGATAGGTTCTTTTTCATGGGACTCATAACAATACAAAACTAGAAAGAGCTTTAGTGGTCACCTACTGTATTTTAGCTATTAGCAGTTTCCTGAATAACCAGAAAGATGGAAGAATGATTGATGACATCTTTTCATCCTCCCCTGGACCAGGGGAAACTGAGGCTCAGAGGGAAGTAGTAAATTGCCCACGGTCCTTCAGGTCAGTAGCCATAGGAATCAAAATTTGAACCCAGGTTCTAATGAGTTTAAGATAGCCTGTTCTATGGAAAGGAGAGTGCTATTAGGAAATAAGTTTTGAAAGCTCACAGAAAATTGTACCTTAGTAAGAACAATTGGGAATTAAAAATTAAGCATTAAACATCTAGCAGTTAGAAAGAAATAAACCTGGAAGAAGATAAAAACCAAGAAGAATCACTCCCTTATTATTAAAAAAAATGCCAATGTCTTTTGTGAAGTATACTGGCATCATATCATGTTGTTTTTTTCTGCTTTGCTTGAAAGAGGATGTAAGGAAAACACCATCCTAGCTTATTAGGGTTATGAAAAGAGTCATTTTCTTTGTTATTAGCCAATAACCATTTAAAAATCTTACTAAAGATAAACAAAGACAGGAGGATCGTCTTCTGCAAAGACTTTTGATACAACTTGAGTTAGAGACCTTGAAGTCCCAAACAATCCCTGCCTAGTCACTCAGGAAGATTGAGAATGAACTAAAAATCTGTGTGATACTAAGTCTGAGGGAACTAAAGAATGATTGATTATAACTCAAGATCTGTGGGGACTTGCTTTTGAGTCTCAGCTCTATAACGTACTACTTTTGTAACATTTGACAAGATATTTAACTTCTCTGGGCCTCAATTTCTTTCTGTGCCAAAATGAAGGCATTGGAGTAAATAATCACCAAGAAGGTCTCAACAGGGCAGCTAGGTGGTACAGTGTATAGAACTCTGGTTCTACAATCTGGAAAATTCAGCCTTCTGAGTTCAAATTTGACCTCAGATACTCACTATCTGTGTGGCCCTGGGCAACTCACTTAACCTTGTTTGCCTCCGTTTCCTCATCAGTAAAATGAGCTGCAGAAGGAAATGGCAAACCACTCCAGTCTCTTTGCCAAGAAAACCCCAAATGGCATCATGGAGAGTTAGACACAACTAAAAAATGACTGAACCAAGGTCTCTAATACCTCTTAGCACTATGTGGTTCTCAAGATTTACTTAGCTGTACCGAAGTATTTATATTTCTTTAATTCTTGTTCTAAATCATGTTAACTATTTAAATATAATGTTAAGTTGTCATTCTTTAATGACCATATTTGCCATTTTTATTTTTTTAAAGAATAATTTGGTGGAAAGATCTACTTTTCTTTACCTCTCACTTAAATATGCTCACAAGAAGCCAAACTATACCACCGCTTTGTTTTCTGTTTTCCTTTTTTTGTCCTCTGTTGGAAATAGGTAGGAGGAAGGGGTGGGGTGGGGAGGGACAGGGTTAGGGAAAAGGAAGAAAGAAAAAGAGGGTTATTGAGGCATCCTTAACCAAATGCAGAAAGATCAGAAGCTAAGAAAGGTCAGAAAGAAGTACAGACAAACAACAGCTTTGAAAGCTACAGGTTGAACTTTTATATACTTAGAAGGAAAAATGAGCTGTACATAATAGGAACCTACAGTTTCCTATGTATTCCTCTTTCTCTGTCCTACTATGTATATGGAAATGTTCATTTTGTTTTAGTGTGTAATGTTCAGAATAAAAACAAAACAATAGAATAAGTGACTGTAAACATCACAGCCTTGTATGTGCATTATTAATTTTACTTCATTAATAACATATTTGGTCAACTGAGAATTGATAGAATTCCCAGCTCTGATGACTAGGGATAGAAAAAATAGATCTGGCACTTTAGTAACCTATTTTTAGCCCTTAATGTATAATCATAGCTATTTCCCTGTTCTAAACTCAGATCTTATCCCTAGATCTACTCTTACTCCTTGGCCCCTGGTTCCATTAATGCTGGGTCTGGCCAGCCCCACTCTACGCTCAACTCTCTGTTTCTTTCTCACTTTTCATCTCCATATCATTATGCAAAAATCTTAATTTCATTCTCACTATTTATTTCACAATCCCTGCATCAACAGACAATGTTTCTTCAACAGCCAAAGTTGCAGCGTGTTGTTTTAAAGTCTGGGGCATGCTGTATTTCCAGAGAGATCAAAGAAAAAGGTAAAGGACCCAAATTTCAAAATATTTACTGAAGCTCTTTTTTTGTGGAGTCAAAAAGCTGGAAGAACTAAGGGATGGGCAAAAATTGGAAAATGGCAGAAAAAAAGGATGGCGTAAAAATATAATGGAATACTATTGTGCCATAAGATATGATGAAAGGAACAATTAAAAAAAACTGGATAAACTGATTCAGAGTGAGCAGAACCTGGCGAAAAATTCAACAGCAAAAACATTATAAAGAAAAACAGCTTTGAAAATTATTTTAATACAATGACCCACCACATTTCTAGAGGACCAATGATGAAAAATGGCACCCACCCCTTGACAGAGAGGTGATGGACTCAGAGTGCAGACTGATACACATATATACGCATGTGTAAATATATACATGTATATAATACATGCATTTGAATTTATATATACATACATGTAGGTTGAGATATATCCATCTGTGTATCTATATCAACACGTGTGCATTAATCATGCATATATGCCTCTGATGTGTAAATGTGTTTCTGCATAATAAATCTGATACATAAATGTATATGTGCATATGAATTTGATACATAGATGGATATGTGCATATGTGTGCTTATACACACATAGATAAAATAGGTCTATATAGAATCTATATACATTCTTTTATTTATGTATACACACACACACATATATATATATATATATGTATATATATATATATATATATATATATATAGGAATCCTATATCTAGGAATTTGTTTTGTTTGGCTACATTTTTTCTTTCAGTTTAGTTTTTCTTTTTCTAGGGTAAGGAATGGTTGGTGGTAAGACAAAAGAGAAAGAAAACTGATTTTTTTAATAGAAAAATGATCTTAAAAACAACAAACACAGACCACAATGGATTAAAATAGTACTAAGATGTGTGGAAGGGAAAGGGATAGAGTTAGTAGATGTGATCTGGAGATTACTTACTGAATAGCTATGTCTCCACACCCACCTTCATAGACCTAAATAACTTCCTTCTATAAGGACAGAAAACACACACACGCACACACTAGTGAATAACATAACATTTATTTAATATTTTCCCCCAGAAATCTCTATAGGCTTTGTGGACAGTGCTATAATTTATTCTCTGAAAAATCTAGGGAAATTAACCAGGGCTGAATATTAAAGCTTCTTTTTGCTTATCACAGTGCTCTAAAATCATAATGTCTCTTTATCATCTCTTTCCTTTCCAAAACCTCAGATCCATCCAGAGTGCATCATTTTGAATTTGTACATGGTTTGGATTTCCTCTTTATACTCATTGGATCATTTCTAGGTAGGTTTCATTAGGGTATATTCAGCATCATATCTGCCAAACGATAGTCACTGGAAAAGGCATTATCAGGGTTTTCCCCCTATGCATGGTTAGAGGCAAAGGGAAACAGGGAAGTGCCTGAGCCCCTGGAGCAGCTCTGTGGCTGGACAAAGAGCTCATACCTCTTGACTCCCAGAATTCTTCCCTTGTCATATTAGATAGTCTTCTCCTAATTGACTGCTTTTCGTCTTCAAACTCCTTCATTCACGTTAGCTGGTTTCTCTTCAAATTTTTGTCATAATCTAGGATGGTGATTCCAGCAATCTTTGCAATAACGTGGCAAATTAAGACACAGAAAGTCTGAGAGTCAATTGCTCCAGGCTGCAGAGAAATCATAAAGTCACTGGACTGAAAGTGACCTGTACAGTTCATCTAGTCCATAGCCCTGCCTTCACATAGTATCACCTTGAATAGGATTTGTATTTCATTTTTGAAGGTCTAAGAGGAGATTGCACTTTCTCCATGTTTCATGGTATTGTGATCCTTGCTTACTTAACCTTCCTATCAAGAATATTTTCTTCATCCTTAAGTCCTCCTTACTTCAATCCAAGGTCAATTCCCTTTACTGTGAGAATGAACAAATCTATCCTTTTGTCTGATGGTACAGCGCACACACTGCTGGGATTTGTGGCTTAAGAGCTTTTGCCCCATCCATCACTGATTATGTTTGCATGACCCCAAATAAAACACCATCTATAGATATAAGATGCCTCAAAGTGGAGAAGCCACAGTGGTGAGTGGTTAAGTAAGCAGTCCCCACTCTGTTCCCTGACCACATTTTCTTAAGAGTTACTGCAGTATGCCAAGTAGAAATGAATTAAGATTCTTTATGAATGTATTGGAAAGGAAAGGCAGCAGCATTATAACATATGACCATGGAGCCCTCATAGATGATACCAGTGGAACCTGAGAAGTTTCTTTCTCCTGAATGGGAAATATCCCCACCTACATCAGGGAGGAAACTACAAAAGCCAGAGTGGATATCTTAAGACTTTTTTTCTTTTCCTACATAATAAAATAAACAAAAAGATAACTGGAATAGGAAGCAATAGAACTGGACTTGAGTTGTGTCTCCATAACTCCTTTAACAGTGTAACCATAGACAATTCAATTAACCTGAGCCTCAATTTTCCCATCTGAAAAATGAGAACAAATGAATGAATAGATAAATGATTGAATGGAAAGATATTTATTAAGTACTCTGTGGCCATCTCTATGCTAAGTGCTGGGGATATAAATACAAAAGCAAAAATAACAAGAACAATTCTAATACTTGTTGCTGTAGGGAAAATGTGTTTTACAAACTTAAAAGGCAGATGTAAACGTGAGTAATTGTTTATCAGCACATTTAAAGAAAGGTAAGCAGTGACGGATCCTAAAAAAAAAACAATCCATGGGGCTGAATAGCTTCCAGCTAGAATGGGCTTCTATTCATTTTCTAACTATTCCCAGCATCCTAATCACTGATTTTACAACTGACTCTGAGAATAAAAGAAGAGATGGAGACCTTCTTTTCTAAGATTTAGTATAAAAAGATCCTCCCCTGGAACAAAGAGGCATTGCAATATGGCAGAAAGAGCATTGCTCAAGATGGGATCTGGTCTCTGATACATGCTACCTGCGTGACTGGGCATGTCACAACTTCCCTGGGCCCCAGTTCCCTCACTATAATATAAAGTGAGAGGTTTAGATTAGAAGGACTCTGAGGGCTCCTTCCCATTCTATGCAGGGAAACAGATTAGACAGTGTCCAGAAAGTTATTTAATAAATAAACCTGTGAATTAATCCCATCTGTTTAGGGGAGGGTTTATTCCTTGCCCAAACTAGTTTTCCACTGTGCAAGCCTGTATTCAGAATCACATTCTTGTGGTCTCATTTTTTTTTTTACCAATTCTATCAGAAAATAAGTTTCATTGGCAGTCTGCCAGACAAGCTACTTGTCCATGACTGCAGTACGTACGTACGTGTGTACACACACTCACACACCTCCAATAGTGAGTAGGACTGAAGAGGTTCAGGGTGAAGGGGACCCCAAAATACCGACAGTCCGGGTCGTGCTCGAATGAATTCGACTCAAACCTTCTTAAAGCCAAAGAAAACAAAGTTTATTAAAGATTCACCTAATTGGGTTGCCTCTTAAGGAGCCTAAGCACTTGTGACACTTGTATTCACAAGCGGGCCAGATAGAATCTCAGCTGGACAGAGTCTGAGCTACATTGACTCTGAGCGCCTTCATGGAGGCAAGGTGGGACTTAAATACAGAAAAGAGTATAGGAGAGACCTGGGGGTGGGGGGTGGGGGGTGGTCTGGTAGTCCAGGGTGATGGGAGGAGGGGTTTAGGAAGGGTCTTGAGGAGAAGTCCAAGGAGGGTCAAAGGCTGGAAACAGCTGGAGGCTATCAGGAGCTATCAGACAACGGAGGGTTTGGGTGGGAAGCAGGTGGGGCAATCCAGAGATCTTGATAGGGGCAGTATGGGAATGGGGTTTTGATGGGATCAAGGGTGGGCAGTGCAACAGAGACCTGAAATGATAATGAAAAGCCCATGGGCTTCCTGAGACTGCCTGAACAAGTGGGAAGGTTAGATTTGAGTAAGAAAGGCCAAGATTCTGTGAGGAGATTCCAAGGGAGTTCAAGGAAGTTCCCAGAGTCTGAACCTCATCATTCCCCCCCTCAAACAGATTGAACCCAAATTCTTTTGGGGTAAAGGGCGAAGGTCTCAGCTTCTGAAACTTCTTCCTGCTGGCAAGGGGCGTAGAGCTGTCCCTGACTTGATGGGTCCTGTTCAAGGGGTCACACTTCAGAACCTGGGTGGTGCCAGGTCCAGTGGGCTGGAGACCTTGGATTCAGAGGGAGGTTGGTATACAGCCTGGGCTGTCATCTGGAAGTTGATGGCTTGCATTCTGGAAAAGACAAACCTGGCAAGGAGGTTAGGCAAACACACACCAAACAGGTACAAAAGGAGTATAAAGAAAAGACAATTTCCCTGGAATAAAAGATAATTTCTCTGGAGAGAATTAAAGATGACTGTGGCAAGGCCAAAATACAGAAGGGCATGTTTGATAGGGGAGTTTTTTGCTGTCAGATATCCCCTTTCTTTCCAGATTGCTCCATAGGTATGTAGAACAAGGAAAGCATATTTTGAGTAAATCAAAACGTCAGCTGCCCTGGGGTCAGGTCCTAAGGAATGGGTTAAGACTCCCAAAGCCTGTCCTCTCCTTTCATCAATGTACAGAGAGAAAGGTTTTCCCAGATTGGGTAGGTCTAGTGATGGGGTGGTGGTCAAATTAGTTTTCAGAGTCTCAAAAACTTTAGCCTGGTCTGAGTCAATGCCCTGAGTAGGGTCATAAAGGGGTTTAGCAATAAAATCAAAATTAGGAATCCAGAGTCTACAAAATCCAATCATTTCTAAAAATACTTGAACTTGTTTCTTAGTAGCTGGAACAGGGATAGACAGGATTGTCCTTTTCCTCTCAGAGGTTAAGGAGAGAGAGGTGGGTGTGAGTTCATTGCCCAGATCTGGACTTTGTTCCAAGAGACCCTACAGCCTCGAATGCCTAAGAAATTAAGGGCTTCTGAGGCAGCAGCCAAAGAAGTCTCCTGGGTGGAGCTACAAATAAGATCATGCACGTACTGAATTAAGCTACTGCCTGCTAATTTCAGGTGCCTTAAATCCCTTCCCAAAGCCTGGCCAAATAAGTGAGGGTTATCTCGAAAGTTTTGGGGCAAGACTGTCCATGTTAACTGATATGGACTTGATTCCCAGGACAAGTACATTCAAAAGCAAAAATAAATTGTGAGTGTTCTCCGTTAGGCTTTTTTTGTGGGAAGGGTTGCAGCGTTGCAAGGAGATGAACAAGGGACAAAGATTCTAAACTTAAGGAATTTTTCAATTAAAGGTTGTAGTCCTTAGGTCTCAGTCTTAATCAGATACTGGCTGAGATGGGGGAGCACTTTTGGGTCTGGGAGACTAACAATGGCTGAGGTGGCAGAAGCAGCTCTCTCTGGAATTCCAGGGTCCCAAATATTTGGCCTGACTGTCTCCCACACTCTCAAGCAAACCTGGGAAGATATAGTGAACAGAGGCAAAAGGGAGATGGGAGGTTTAACTAGAGAAAATTGGCTCCCCAATTTCACCATCAGGTCCCTTCCCAACAAGGGGGAAGGGTCAGAGGAGGGCATAAGGAAGGAGCATTTAAACAACAGATTCTCAAGTAGGCTGGGGAAGGGGTTTGTCTGGAGACATTCCTTAATTTCCCCTTCAATGCCTATGACCCCAAGGGTCAGGGGATGGGTAGGGCCAGAGTGACTGGTTAAAGCACAGAATTTAGCCATATTAAAGTGGGTAACCTTACCTTCAGCCTTCGTTTTTGCCCAGGGCTTGGTGAGAGAGGTGGAGAAAGTGGGAGCACTGCCAGCACCCAGGCTTTCCCGATGTTCCAAGTCTTGAGAAGACTGGAGGACAGGGTACTGGGGGGCGGCTCCACCACTTTTCCCACCTGAGGGACAATCTTTCCTCCAATGTCCCTCCTGGCACGGTTCCACAGGCATTGGTTCCTGGGGCTTCCTCTGGGGGGGGGGCAGTCCTTGGACCAGTGACCCTCCTTGTGGCAACGAAAGCAGGTTTCCCCACTGCCCAAGTAGCTAGCCTTCCTCCAAGGGGGTGCCCTGGAGGGGTGCTCCCTGGGTCTCCTCCTGGCCAAGGCAGCAGCCAGGAATTGAGCATGCTCCCTGGCCCTGGCCCTTCTCCTTCGTTCTCTTTCCTCTGCTGCATCGAGGTCTCTGTTGTTAAAGACTCCAAAGGCCATCTCCAGTAATTGGGTCTGAGGTGTTTGGGGGTCCCACTGCCAATTTCTGCAGTTTCCTCCTAATATCTGGGGCAGACTGATTAATAAAATACATGCTAAGGATTGCTGCCCCTTCTACAGAGTCAGGATCCAAATTTGTATGCTTTTTAATAGCTTCTACTAGCTGGTTTTGAAAAAGGGCAGGTTTTCCTTTTCTCCGAGTGATTTCCCTAATTTTTTTAGAATTTACTTGTTTTTGAAATGCAGTTTTTAGGCCTTCTAACATGCAAATTACCATAAAGTCTCTTTTCCCTGTCCTCACTCTTTTGATAGTCCCATCTGGGGTCACTCGCGGGAACAGCAGCTGTTCCTGGGGGGTATTTTATGGGATTATTGCTAAGCCATACCATCCCCAAACTTTTGGGCATGTTCCCAAATTCTCTCCTCCTCAACGGTACAACAGACAGAGAAAAGAATATGCAGATCCTTCCAAGAAAGTTCAAATTGTAGGGATATGTCCCTAAAGCCCTCAGTGAACCTACTAGTGGGGTCTTCCGAGTATCTCCCCAGTTTCTCTTTAATCTGGGTGAGATTCGGAAGAGAGAATGGAACACGCATCCTGGTTGTCCCACTAGATGCGGTAGGTACTTCTCTCACGGGAAACAGACCTGAAGGCCCAGTGGGGACAGGGGGTTGTGGAGGAAGATAGGAAGTCCCACTTCGTGTGAGGGAGGGGCTGGGGAATGCCTGCTGAACTGGATTAGCCTGCAGGGCCAGGGGATTTGGCTGGTGAGGGGAAAGATCTGCTGGTGCCTGAGGAAGAGTAGGGATCATAGGAGGAGATGCCCCAGAGAATGGCACGGGAGCGGGGCCTAAGGCCTGAGTGAATGTTGCCCCAGCAAGAGGGATTGTAGATGGAGACACCTCAGCAAACCCCGTGGCTGGGAACTGAGCGGGGGTTGGGAACAGAGATAGGGGAGGAAGTGAGGCTGAGACCCTAGGAGCCATAAACAGGGGGTCATCCAAAATATCCAATTCACCCCCATTTCCCTTCTGTGGGACGGCTCTAGCTACAAGCATCTTACAATCTGTTCTAAGAATGGGATCCTGAGAGAGTTCGACAAAAGCCCTTATGTAAGGTATTTCTAACCACTTTCCCTTTTGGAGGCAATATAATTGTAATTTTAAAAGGATATTACTTTGTAAGGTCCCAAACATGGGCCACACTTCGTTGTCCTTCAGATGATACTCAGGCCAAAGTGTGTTGCAAAAGAATACCAACTTTTTCTTTTTAAGGTCTTTAGAGCAGTTAAATTTTTCCCAGTTTTGTAAAAGACAGCCCAAAGGCGAATTCCTTGGAATTGATGAATTTTGACCCATTTTTCTTTTCCCTTTGGGGCTGGAAGTTCCCCCCCCTCTTTAAAGGAGGATGTGAAAGTAAGCCTTGAGAATAAAACAAGAGGACAAAAATAACCGAATTTACCCTGATTTCCTTGCGCCCAGGAAATCCAGAGAGTTGGGCACCCACTTAACTGATGTTTCTCTAACCTTCTAGCACCCACAAAGTTCAAACAATTGTGCTTTGGAGGGTATGCCCAGGTCCACGGCCTCAAACACAGCCAATGGACCAACAACCTGAGTCTCCAACTCTCTAGTGCCCAGAAAGTTCAGAGACTTTGCCTCATACTGGGACCTGAAGCCAGGTCTGAAAATCACTTCCAAGGTGCTTGGAGAGTAAGTAGGGGATAGAGAGGGGGAGGCTTACATACCTTCCAGTTTGAGCAGAAGAACTTGAGATTAGCAGCTTATCCGGATCAGGGAACCATAAATGAAGAGGTTAAGGGGTGGTAGGGAACCCCAAAATGCCGACAGTCCGGGTCGTGCTCGAATGAATTCGACTCAAGCCTTCTTAAAGCCAAAGAAAACAAAGTTTATTAAAGATTCACCTAATTGGGTTGCCTCTTATGGAGCCTAAGCACTTGTGACACTTGTATTCACAAGCGGGCCAGATAGAATCTCAGCTGGACAGAGTCTCAGCTAGATTGAATCTGAGCGACTTCATGGAGGCCAAGGTGGGACTTAAATACAGAAAAGAGTATAGGAGGGATGGGGGGGGGGGGGGGGTGGTGGTCTGGTAGTCCAGGGTGATGGGAGGAGGGGTTTAGGAAGGGTCTTGAGGAGAAGTCCAAGGAGGGTCAAAGGCTGGAAACAGCTGGAGGCTATCAGGAGCTATCAGACAACGGAGGGTTTGGGTGGGAAGCAGGTGGGGCAATCCAGAGATCTTGATAGGGGCAGTATGAGAATGGGGTTTTGATGGGATCAAGGGTGGGGAGTGCAACAGAGACCTGAAATGATAATGTAAAACCCATGGGCTTCCGGAGACTGCCTGAACAAGTGGGAAGATTAGATTTGAGTAAAAAAGGCCAGATTCTGTGAGGAGATTCCAAGGGAGCTCAAGGAAGTTCTCAGAGTCTGAACCTCATCAGGACTGCCCAGTCATTCTGGAGTACCACTGCTTACCAACAGTAAATGTCCTGTGAGAGAATATGAGGCTTATAAGTGCCCATTTCAATATTTTCCTTTGTAAGAAGTAAACATAACAAAACAAAAAAACCCTTAAATCACCAGACCCACAAGCAAAGGAAGGAAGAAAAGCTGTTTTATGGGCTTGGCTGGAGAAGCTACATGACCAGATAGGATGTACTTTTTGTTTGCTGCCTGTTCACACAACCTTGTGAGATTTTTTCCCCCTCTTTTCCCCTGTTCATCTCCACTCCTCTTGACTCTCCTTGGCTGTTGAGTTGGGGTTAACTAGATTTGCAAAGTTTGGCTTCCTTCCATGGGCTGGTGCCATACTCTTTATTTTATTCAGCTTGTCCCGGGCATCTTGGCATTTCCTCAGGCAGGGCCCACAGAGGTCTTTCTCTTCTACCAAGTACAAAGTTTCTAACCGCTTTATGGAATCAATAAATGCTGTATCTTCATCATCTTTGGGGAAGGGGTTGCGCTTTGCATTCAGTTTCTTTAGTTTGGGAAGCTTGGCAATACTAGTGGGTATAGAGGTCAGGAGATTGTCGAATACACCCACCTCATGGAGCTCTTTCAATGCCCCAAGGGTCGTGGGGATATTATCGATATGGTTCAAACCCAAATTCAGTGTTCGTAGGTTCTTCAGGTCTCTGAGTTCCAAAGGAAGGCTGTTGGTGGTTAACTTGTTATTACAGAGATTGAGGTAGTGGAGAGAGCTCAGCTGACCTATTGATTCAGGCAGCTTCTCAATGAGATTGCTGTGTAGATCTAACCAACGCAGATTTTGGAACTTGGAGATGCTTTCTGGTATCTTCTTGATCATATTTCGGCTCAGGTCTAGTTCTTCGACTTCATTGAGTTTTAGGATACACTTGGGGAAATTGGTGATTCCCATTTTGCTTAGGTCAAGGCGCCGTCTCCCATCAAATGTGACCTTGATACAGTTTTTGGCAACCTTTAAGGTGATCTTCTTCCCCTTAGGGCCTTTCCGTCCTTTGGCCATTATGTTTCCTTAAAGGGGAAGGATATAGTAGGTGATATAATTGACAGGTGGAAAAGAGATGAAATTGATGGAAGCTATTAGCAGAAACACTCTGGGAAAAACAGAAAACAGTCATTAGAAATCACATAAGAACATAACTTTAAAAGTCACCATGCTCTCCTACAGGATGGACTACAGCATGAGGACTGACAAGGCAATGTAATTTAGCGTCAGAATCCCTGGTTATATTGTCTAAGAACTGCTATTAATCAGCTATGAGTAATCTTAGGCAGGATCCTTCACCTGTCTAGGTGTCCTGAGTTTTCCTCATTTCTAAAATATGGTGACTGGACTAGATTATCATGAAATTTCTTTTTAGCTCTGAAATTCTAGGATTATATATTTAACCAGTCATTCACAAAAATATATGTATGAATGTGTATGAATATGTATGAATGTCTATATTACACATATGTATATATTTTTGCATGTATATATGTATGATTATGTGCATATGTATCTCTCTTTCCTCTGTATATGTATATGTATGTATATACATATACAGAGGAAAGAGAGAGAGAGACATATTTTTCAAATCTGTAGTTCGTTGTCCTCCTATCAGTCAAATCGTACCAGTTCTCAGTACTGGGTCATATCCATCATCTACCTTGTCAATTCCTAGACCTGTTCCACTAAAAATCACTTAAGAAAGTTATGCCATGATGTCAATTATATCTACAACAGATTAATATCATCTGATTTCAACTGGACTCTCACTGCTACACAGGAAACATTTTATTCTTTCTTGATTGATTCACTTTTAATTCCATACTAAATCTCTAATGATTTCTCTAATGATTTAGTCAACAAGCATTTATTAGATGCTTTCTATGTATGAGGCACTGTGATAAGCCATGATGATACAAAGAAAGGCTAAAACAGTCCCCAGTCTCAAGGAGCTCACGACAACTCTCCAGCTCTTTCTGGTTATTTCTAACTTTTTCCTCAGTCCTCAACCCCATTATGGCAACTTCATTCCGTCTTTCTCAGAGAGTGACATCGACTCCTATTTTTCCAAGAGACCATCCATCATGTATTCTACTCCATTCTTCAAAACATCCTTCTATAACTTTACCTATCCTTTGCTCATAGGATCAGCTCGAAGGGATCTTACAGTTCATCTGGTCAAACTCTCTCATTTTATAAATGGGGAAACTGAGATTCCAAGAGGTCAGATGATTTGTCCAAAGTTACATAAGTAATAAGTAGTAGATCCGGATGTGAACCTAGGTCCCATCACTCCAAGTTCAGCACCTCCATTTTTACTTGTGTGACCTTGATTCAGAGATATGTTGTTAAATGCTTAACAACCAGCTCTCTGGAAACAAAATAAAAATATGCTCGAAACTCTTTGGAGTTTAGTCTGAATTATTAACATTTTTCATCATTTTCTTAAGTCTGGAAATCAGCAAACAATAAACCAAGTTCTGATTTGTAGTCTTTGCTGATTTCTGTAGGGTAAATGCTCACAATGAAAATTTAACAACTGGCTCTTAAAAGCTTGAGCTAACTCTCCCCTCCACCTCCACCTTTGTCTCTCTGTCTCTCCTTGTTGCCTCCTTACCCACTGTCTAAAAATATCTCCAGGATTATCCCACTTTCTTAACAAAACAGAACTTTCATTTAAATGCCACCCTGTCATTTTTCTAGTCATACATTTCTTCCCTAATTTACTGCCAGACTCCTAGAAAGATTAACTATATCCACTCATGCTTCTTCCTCATTGCCCACTCACTTGACCATCCTTTGTCATATGGCTTCTGGGTCCAATAGTGTAACTGAAACTTCTCCCTCAAAGGTTACCAGTCATCTCTTAACTGGTAAATCTAGTGGCTTTTTCTCATTCCTCTTTGTCTTTGTCTAAGTCTATGTGACCTCTATGTCACATTTAATATCATCTACCACCCTCTGCTTCTAGGTACACTCTCAATAGGAGCAAAGACTCAGAGCAGGGAGGGACTTTAGACATCCTACCCAGGTTTATAGATGAGAAAATTGAAGACCAGAGAGAAATTAAGTGACTTGCTCAAGGTCACATGGCCAGTAAGTACCAGAGATCAGATCCTCAGACTCCAAATCTAGTACTTCTCCACTCTACCTTACTCCTTAAACGTTTGTGATACTGACTCTCCCCTGGCTTTTTCCCTGACTGACTGTTTCTTCTCTGTTTCTTTTGTTGGACCATCATCCATCTCCTGCTATCAGATGCTATGCCCTAGTGGTCCCACCTATACACCTCTTCCATCTTTTCTCTGTACATCTGTGCATGTGCACACACACACGCACACAGGCACACAAGCACACACACCCTAGCAAGAACACACACACATGCACATACACGCACACACATGAACAGACACGCACACATGAGCACATACAATACATGTGTGAACACACATGAACACACATGCACACAAATGCACACACATACATACACTGCACCTTATAGCTTCTACTTTAGTTCAGGTGTTCTCATTATTTTTCACCTACACTACTATAATAGTCACATTATTGGTCTCTAATCTCCTCTCTCTTTAATCCACTTTCCATATAGTCACCAAAATAATCTGCATGATTTTGCCTGTCTCCTTATTTTCCATTGATCTTTTGGTGGAGGCAGCTAGGTGGCACAGTGGATAGAATGCTGTGCCTAAAGTCACAAAGACTCATCTTTCTGGGTTCATATCTGACCTCAGACATATACCATCAGTGTGATCCTGGACAAGTCACTTAACCCTGCTTGACTTAGTTTTCTCATCTATAAAATGAGCTGGAGAAGGAAATGGCAAACCATTCCATTATCTTTGCCAAGCAAACCCCAACGGGGCCGTGAAGCATCAGTCACAACTGAGATGACTGAACAACAAACCACAGCAACAGGTCGCTCCCTGCTACCCCCTCAAAGGGGCTCCAAGTTCACAAGTCATAACTGAAACACAGGGTCTATCATGAGGCTACTATCATCTTCTGATGCCATGGTGAACACCCCATTCCCCCAGCTCTTCCCCTATTCCTTTAACCTTTAGCCAGGGAGCAAAGTGTTGTGTAGAGTGTTAAATCTGGAAGCACCAAACATGAGTTTGAATATCTGCTCAGGGACTATTAACTTTCATGACCTTGGGGTAAGTCACTGAAAATCTTTCAGCCTCTATTTCTTCTCTTCAAAATGAAGAGCTTGGAGTGGATGACTGCGAGGTCCCTTTCAGCTCTCGGGCAGCAGTACTGTCATCTTGACCCCCATTTAGCCCTTGTTCATGTTAGGCATCGCTCCCTGTTTTCAATCCACCTGATGGATCAGTCAGTCTGAAAGCATCACCCTTCCACCAGAGCATGGGTTGATTTCTATTTTCATTTTTGTCTCCAAGTATTTTCTTCTGCACAGACCCCTGCCCACTACTCTGAACTGGCAACTGTTCACCTGCTCTTCCATGGTCATAACCTGGAAGCTGACTCCAGTTATCAGGCTTTACCCCTGGGTAGGACCAAGTGGTACAGGACACAAGCAGGCTTGAGAAAGCTCATGAATAGGATAAAGGGTACTACTGACACTGGAGTCTGATGACTCCCATTCAATCCCTGCTTCTGATGCTTTCTAAGTGTTACCTTGCAAATCACTTATCTACCAGAGACAGCTGATGGTACAATGGATAGAGCATTGGACCAGGAGTTAAGAAAACTAGGTTCAAATCCAGTCTCAGATATTTATTAGCTGTGTGATCCTGGACAAGTCACTTAACTTCAGTCTCAACTATAAAATGCGGATCATAAAAACACTTACCCTTGTATGAGGGTTGGTGTGAGGATCAAATTCAATAATATTTATAAATCATACAATATTTGTAAAAAAAAAAAGTGTTGAGTACACTACACTACACATAGGAAGTGCTCTGTATATAGTTATTTTCCCTTCCCCTTCCCCCTGAAACTTCCTGGACCTGAATTTCCTCAACTATCAAATGAGTAGTTATCCTTTCTAGAGTCACTGATCATTCTGGGTCTTGCTTTTCTCTTCTGCCAGAGGTGCCATCTGGAAAAAGCCACTGAATCTCTCTCTAAGAGTCAAGTTTTCTCATCTGTAAAAAGGGGGAAAGGTTGGACTAATTGACTTCCGAGATCCCTTTCAGATCTAAATCTGTGATCTTGTATTTTTCCTTGTAAGTGGTCTGAGAATATTATTTCTTTATTTGTTCTAAATGCCCTTTCAACTTATTTAATATATTTGGTTGCTAATGGCACCAGAGTCTTGTCTTATTCTACTTATAGGATTTCAATGGCCATCCAGAGGTTTGAACTCTTCTTAGTTCTTAGAATAATCAAAGGTAAAAACCTAGCAGAAAGAAGACATTCAATGGATGATTTAAACTGGGGAAAGAAATGGGAATTCCCATCCTGGAGAGTTAGTTGTAGCAATGGCAAGTTACAGCTGGTTAATCTCGAGTGGAGTCTAGCACTCTATCGTTTAATTGGAGAGAGTCAAATCACAGCTTTGATAAATGATTGTTGGGAAAGCAATATGGATTTGTCTATAATAAATACACTTCTCCATTAAAAAGTCTTCATTCTGAGCCCTGCAGGCTCTTTGGCTACTCATTAATCATATTCAAGTCCATGGATGTGGGGGTGGGGAGAGAGCTCTGACTGGAGACAATATGCCTCTCCTCATTTCTCTCATATACTGAAGCCCAAACTATGTATACCAGGTACCTCTGCATGCTCAGTCTCTTCTCTGCCTGCACCTCCCTGCCTGCACCTCCCTGCACCCAGACCCACAGAATTCCTCGTTTTCTTTTAAGTCCAGGCTGACCCCCTTCCTTAGAAGGCATGATATTATGAAACGAAATCAGAAGACCTGGATGTGAATCTAGTCTTTGGGAAAGTCACTCGTTCTGGGTTTCCTTAACTATACAGTGGGGTGGAGGGAATACAAAATGTCCCCATCAGCTCTAATTCCTATTGTCCAAAGACCAGACTTGAACTCTAAAGCTTTAGGAAGAAACATCTAAATAAAATTCAGATTCTTGAAACCAGAGATGATTCAGGCCTCATGGCGGAAAATGGGATGGAGACAGGGGAAGGGAATGAAATTCCTAAGTGATAAAAGGCTGCAGCTCTCCTGCTGGGTGTTTAATTGAAATAAATTAGTGGATGTTTTATTAACTATTAGTGATGTTATCCATTGACCCTGCCAAGAGAAGATGTTACAACTTAAGAAATTCTAACAAATGATTTAAAACACCTAAGAACTAGATATTTTCTAACATTATATATTTTATCTATTTGCATGTTTTATTGTTGTCACATCAGGAAAATCTGACAGACTGCTTTTTATTTTAAAGCAACTCAGTCATCCAGTTCTTCTGAGTTAAACATTGGACTGCTACACCCCATGGACATCTAAATGAACACTCTAATCATAATCCATTTACTTCATTTTGTACAAATGCTTATTAGCGCATTTTGTGTTATAAAACTCATTATTATTAGTTGGTTGAAATTGGGAATTTCAAACTGTTATATCTACATTTATTTTTTAAGGAGATTGAATCATGTTTTTGTAGGTACAAAGTTTCTAAATAGCTGCCAGATATTTTAAATGGTAGCTACAGATTGATAGGCTGCTGGAAGACTGAAAAATATATTAAGGTCATCTCCCATTTGACTTTATGTGTTTTACATTTTAAAAATATGAGGCCTCCTGAGAGGTAAAAAAGAATTTGCCCAAAGCCATAACCGTGAGATGGAGGTAGTACCCATCAATGGGTCAACGAGTATTTATTAAACACCCACTACGTGCTAAGCACTGTGCTACGTGGTAAGGATGGAAAGAGGGACAAAGAAGGATGTTCTGAAAGATCTTATAGTCTAAGGAGGAATACAACATGAAAAAAAAACTATGTAAAAAGAAAACAGATACAGAAGAAATCAGAGATAATCAATAGAGGGAAGCCACAAGTGTTAAAGGGAAATGCTTCTAGAAGGTAAGATTGTACCTGGGATAGTACCAAGGCTAGAACTGATGTCTCCCTTGAATTTTATTTAGCTCCATGCCCTTTCTACTATTATTTCATGTAGCCACCCTAGTATTTTCCTGTTTCCCAAATTGCCAAATAAGCCAAGCTATGGATTCAACTGGTTCAAAAGCAGTATGTTATTTGATGGGAACCTTGACAGGAGAGGGTGTTGGACTTGAATAAAAAAGACCTGGGTTCAAATTCAAATATTGGCTGTGTGACCCTGGGCAAGTCATTTAACCTCTGTTTCACCATTTATGAAATGAAGGGAGTGGACTCCTCCACTAAGGTCCCTTCTGGCTCTCAATCTATGCTCCTAAAAAGATCATTGAAGCCTAGCTGACTCACTTTAGAGTTGACATTTGATTTAGATTGGATATTTGAATTCAAATATAAATTATTGTCTTTTTAAAAGTAAAAAAATCATGCCTCAGTTAAATAAAAAATTCTCTCATACAAATGAGACATTTTCCCATGTAAAAGACATGTTATATATTTGATTTACAGCAAAAAAAATTATTCGTTCCTTTGCTCAGCTAGTCAGTCTCTCAATCTTCCTTGCCTATCGCCTCCATCCTGATTATCTTGAGTTAGTTCTAGAAGGATATACAAGAAAGAAGAGCCTCCTCCATCTCCTCCCCTAAAAAATGAAGGGAAATGAAAAACCATTAATTTATTTAGATCAGAAGGATTGACCCTGGCCTGAGACATTTGGTGAATAAGCCTCTTCCTACATAAGTTCAGCATTTACTATAGTCCTGATGCTAGTTATTTAATAGGAACATAGGTACAAAGTTGGAAAGGTCCTCAAGCTCATGAAATTCAGCTTCCTCATTGTTACTGATTAAGAAGCCAAAGCCCATCCAAGGATGAACATTGCACAAGTAGAGATGAGGTTTGAACACTGGCTTTTAGCTTCTCTGCCATTCCTCTGTACACCCTCTGAAAACATCCAGATTTACTATTGGCCCCTGAATGTAACAACCCCACATGAGATCTAACCAAATCAGAATATAATAGAACTATCACTTCCTTATTCCTGAAAACTCTCTCTCCTCTCTCTCTCTCTATCTTTATCTCTCTCTCCCACGCTCAAATGAGTTTTTTTTTTAACTGCTATATCACATGACTGCCTCATATGGAACTTGTGGTTTACTTAGACCTCTCATTTCTGTTTTCAAATTACTGTGATTGCACTCCTCTTCTGTCTTGTGCTTGTGAAGTTGTTTTTGACTTTCATTTAAGACTTTACATTTATCCCTAAATGTAAAGAATTTCAATTATTTACCTCCATTTGAATTCTATTAAGTACCGCAGAGTGGCTGGAAACCCTTTTTTCTAAGCCTTCAAGTTTCAACTAAGGATAGACCTGGACACTGGCGGAAAGATAAACAACTTGCTAGTTGCTTAGCACTTCAGTCTTGTGCATTTGTTAGTCTGGTGGTTTTATTTTTAAGTTTGCCATTAGAATGTTTAAAAAATAATGATGACCCCCAGGGATGTCTGAAACAAGTTATCAACTCTTAGATTCCAGTGCAATGTGAAAACTTTTCTCCAGTCTTCTGTAGCTAGTTGGCACAGTGGATGCCCTCTGGCCAGTCTTGGAGTCAGGAAGACTCAAATTAAAATCTGGCCTCAGGTAGTTACTCACTGTGTGACTCTGGGCAAGTTACTTAACTGTTCTTGACCTCAGTTTCCCCAATATGTAAAATGGGCATAATCACCCCAACCTCACAAGATTGTTATAAGGGCCGTATGAGATAACATATGCAAACAAATGCTTTGCAAACTTTAAAGTGTTATATAAATGCTAGTTATTATTAATTTTGTAATTGTCTTTATTCTTCTTATTCTGCTGTGTTACAAACATACAACACGCCAATGACTTCAGGTGGAAGACATGATCATTGTTTGAGAAGATTAATCTAAAAGCACCATCACTTCACCTAGGCTAGGAAAGTGGTGGGAATTCAGAGCAAATAAATCATGACAAATTAGTTTCCTACCACCACAAGGCTATTTTTCTTGGCTCACCTTTCTAAGCAAAACAAGGAAATAAGATTCCATAAAGCCTGTTTTTCTAGCCCTGAAAACATACCACATACATATTCATCTTTCAGTTGATTTACAAGGTAGAACTATGTGTTTTCCTAACACCCATGAAAAGAACAAGACTCCCAAGTAAAAGAATCTAAAAACCAAAAGTCAAATGCCCTTTTCTTCATCTTACCACCATGTATCCAAAGCAGGAAGTAATGGGGAGATATGGCCATTACCTGGTTAAATTCATCAGGGCAGCCAGTCAAACCACATAATTTAAGTTCTGTTACACACACACATAATCCTGTTTGTCTACCCATGGCAATCAAATTACGAATAACACATGAATTTCCTTTTCACTTCGAACTGTATCATCACAGTCTGGGTAGAGCTCTGTGAAAATATGCCTGTATTAGAGCTAGGGCAGGTCATACAGAGCGAGAAGACCTTTCATCCCTCCAGCCTCTACTTTCCCCTGAATTAGCTATCAGTATTTATTTCCTTTGGGATTCTGCTCTACAGTGCCTATTGGTATGTCTGTATATCTCCTTAGTTCTTTAAGACAGACATGAAGAAGAAATGCTATTAATCTTTCAAAAATGCAGATTCTTTTTCCCCCAGTGATTCTGAATAATTGTAGGGATAGTAATGCTACCACCACCTCATAGGATCACTGTGAGGAAAAGTCATTTTTGCACAGCATAAACTTAAGAATGCATTTGAGATACAGTTTCAACATTTAATAGCTGTGTGATGATGAACATGTTACCTAATTTCTCTGTGCCTCATTTTGTTCATCTGTAAAATGGAAATTATAATACTCAACATATCTCATAGGGTCATTGTGAAGAAAAGACTTTGCAAACTAGAAAGTGCTCTACAAATGAGTGATGACCATTATATTCTAAGTGTTACTGAGCTTCTAAGAAAACATTACTGTTCCTTTGGAAACTATTATCTGTCAAATCTGGCATTTTCTCTGTTGCTGTTAATAAGAATCCAATTCTTCTCTGGATCAAAAGTACCCAGGGCCCAGTAACCAAAGATCCATGATTTCTATTTAGTTTAATAGTATTTGTTTTGTGATTCTGAATATACACTGTTTTAATTGGTTTTGTTCAAAGAAAGCAATAGTATAGGAAGGATGTTTTTACAAAATAAAATAATAAATCATGATTATTAGTGTAGGAAGAGATGAGAAAATTTCCCAGTACACCAAAACCTCCAACAGCGATGAATATCTCATCCTCCCAGACCAACATAAACCAAGATGATAAAAAAAATCTTAACACTCCCAGATGTCACAATCCTGTGCCGGTATCTATTTAATTTTGAAGCAATCATACTAGTTGATGTACTTCATAATATTGGTAATTAAATCTGAGTCACCACCATGGAAAAAGATAAAGCTTGATAAAGAAAGATAGAAGGAAGGAAGGAAAATAGAAGGAAGGAAAAAGGAGAAAGAAAGAAACTGAACCAGAAAAACAGACTTCAAGTTCCAGTTCTACTTGAGCTATGTGATTTGAAATGTAGCATCATTCCCTTGAGTCTTAATTTCCTTAAGAAAGATGATAGAAGGCAGAGAAGGAAGGAAGGGAAAGGAAGGGAAAGGAAGAAGAAGAAATAAAAGAAAAGGAGGAAGAGAAGAGGAAGAGAAAAAAGAGAAGGGAAGAAAGCAAGCAGGATGACAGAAGATAAAGTATGAATTGCATTAATGGAGTAGCATCACTGTGAATTTGATTGGCCATTGAACAGGTATCCTATATAAAAAAAACAGGTCATGGTTTCTTTTCAGGCTTTTCCTTCTGAATTTTGATTTGCCCCATAAAGTAAACATCTAAAAATGTTATTTCATTTTTGGAAGTTATTCTTGATAAATGCTTTTTGTGCCTGATTTTTAAAATGGATTAAGTCCCAATCTTACAGTCACCTCCCTGGGAGCTGTCCTTTAAGTTCAGAAATTGGCTCTCATTAGGTCAAAGGACAACTTCAATAATCTTTCTGTAAAAAAGTGTTTTCATCCATGCAAAGGAAATAATATGTTTCTTAATGGGAGTGGAAAGTAATCACATGTTGATCCTGCTAAATATGACTTCATTTCTTTCTCTATCTCCCTCATTTATTACCACCCACAAATAACCAAAAACGTGATGAAACCTATTTGGACATAAAGCAAATAGTATCCATGGCATGGAGTAGTCAAAAGAGCACTGAACCAGGCGTCAAGAGACCTGTGTTCATGGTTTAGTAGATGAAGCATTTAGTAAATGAAGACCAGATTTCAAGTTCCAGGCCAGTTACTTTCTAGCTGTGTGGACTCAGATGTCACTTCGACTCTCTGAACTTTAGTTTCTATGTCCATAGATATGGGGATTAGACTGGTTGTTCTTCTTCTAAGGGTGGTCCCTTCTAAGTCTAACGTTTTCTAAGTCCCATCTCTTGTGTATGCTACCAATGCTTTTTCTTTCTCTTTCTTTCTTCCTTCCTTCCTTCCTTCCTTCCTTCCTTCCTTCCTTCCTTCCTTCCTTCCTTCCTTCCTTCCTTCCTTCCCTCTCTTCCTTCTTTTCTCCCTCAATTTCTTCCTTGCTTCCTCCTTGCTCTGTGCAACTTAAAAGTCTTTGAGCCTCATCTGTTAAATGAGGATGATAATGATTGTACTTCCTATTTCACAGGGTCATGAGGACAACACTTTGTAAACGTTAAAGGAGTATGTGAGTTATTCATAAGAGCATTATGTATGCACACCGATTGAGAACTTGACCCTCTCATTCTGCCCCCACAGTGCCTGCACTTAACAGAGAGCTAGAAGCTCAGCTTTGTGAGGCAATTATATTCCAATGATATATAACATGAAAGATGTTATTCTAGTTACTTAGCTGCAAACTATGTGGAAATAGAACTGAAGCGAGTCTTTCAACCCAGTACATCACATCAGTGCAACCACATCATCTGGTGGGGACCCAAAAATATCAGTCATGTAGTACTGGGGCTTATTTTAAGGAACCAGACACCATGAGCTTTTCAATCTTGCCAAATTGTCTCCTACAGACTTATTGACAGCCTTGGTCTTGTTCTGCTGATAAGTCAATGTCAACATACTCTGAGCATCACCCCATGGAGACCACACTGGACAAGATTCTCATTGGTTGCCTATGTGTAAAGAAAATGTACTTTAGGAATGTGGGGTGGCTTTAGGGAAGCCACTTTAAACTAGACAGAAAGTGTGTGTGTGTATATATATATATATATATATACACATATATACACACACATATATAGTATGCATGCACATATATACACATATGTGTATCATATATACACACATGTATATATGTGGGTATTACACATGATCTTATATATAATATATTATACATATATGTATATATATTCCTTCTATATTCAGAAGAAAATGAGGTATTTTGCTGAAGGAGGCAGACATTAAAGTCTCAATGTGGCAAAATAGTTGACTTCTACTATACACAGACTATCAAACTGCCAGTCATCGTACTGATCTACCTTTCAAATCCTCCCCCTTTTCCTCATCTATGGAAGAATAAAAAAGACTTCATGTGGAATATAAAGCCCACTATAACATGTCTCCCATTTACCTTATTTACCTTTTCCAATCTAAAATCATATTAGAACTCTCTCTCTCTCTGACTTATTTCATATTACTTTGTACTTATTTTATTATCACTTTGTGTTTTATTTTTCATCCTCATGAAATATAAGTTTCTAGAAGGCAGGGATTATTTCCTCCACCTTTCTATATGCCCAGGACCTAACAAGTACTCATTGCATATAGAAAACACCTGCTTAATAAATGTGTGTTGAATTAAGATTTTATTTCCTTTCTCATTATTTTTTCCCTGCCTGTTTACTTTAGCTGCTCCTAATAAAGATTCTTCTAGAGACAGGTCCATGCAGTTGGCAGGCGTCTCTCTTGCTCAGTGCTAAATTAGCTCCACTGACCAGATCCTACTTTATGGTGTGCATTAGGGAGCACATCATTCTCCTGGATCTAGCCACTCTGAACTTCTATACTCAGGGGCCTGGGAGCAACTCCCCTCATAAGGGCAACTTCAGCAGTGAGCCCTCCCACAAAAGACAGTCATGATAAACAACCATGGTAACTCTCTGAAACTTTTACCTTTTATAGGGCACTCCAAGCATAAACAAAGTTAATGCCACCTTATAAACCCTAGCCTTCTCCATTCCCAGTCTGGGTCTGTAAGTTAAATTCACAGCCCAAACTACTAAAAGTTATGTACCTTCCTTCCCTCTCCTTCCAGTCCCCAGCCTCCAACACTGAAAACTTCAAAGGCAACAGCTGATATAAGAAAAGAGACAGGGAAGGAACAAAAGATGGAAAAGAGGATTCTTAGGGCACTGTTCTGATCACCAGGGGGCATTGCAGGATTGAGAGTTACAGTTGCACTCCATTAAAGGACCATTGGCCAATTCATAGTTCAACACACAGTAGTATCATTTCCCTGCTCTAACTGTTTGTTGCTGCTTTGGCTCAGACATCAGTTTTTACTTTCCCATGTTCTCATATCTCCCTTCGAAGTTTCATAATTTCCTTCTTGTTGGCTACATGGGTAACTAAATCCCCTCTAATTTTTCTGCTAAAGGTACTCTTTCCATAGTCAGTGGGTTAAAGGGTTCTAACTGGATCATATAGATGATGAAGATGATGACGATCTTATGTTGATGGTGATGGTGGTGATGATGATGGAAGCATGGTGTTTTGCATAGAAAACCGTCCTTGGAACCAGGGAGATCTGGGTGCGAGTGTCATCTCAAACATCTAACAACTCTGTGATTCTGGGAAAATCACCTAACTTCTCAGTGCTCTAGGTCAGTAGTATGAAACTCAAATAGAAATGGAGGACATTGAACCATATATAAGGATCCCTGGGGGTCACATCTTGACTTAGTTTTAAGAGGTGATATTACTATGTTTCTATTTATTTTGTTAAATTTTTCTCAACTACATTTTAATCTGATTCAGGCTACACTCATTGGCAGAGTGTTTCAACCTCTGCTCTAGATACCAGGCTAAGACTGATGTTACAGAGGAGATGTCAACTTGTATTGGCAGGATTGCCCTCACCTGAGTTTCCTATACCAATGAAATCATGGGTCCAGTTCCTATCCTATTACTATTCATTACTACTACTACTACTAAAAATGACTCATGCTTATATAGCACTTTAAGGATCCCCCTCACAACAATCCTATAAGGTATATGCTATTATAATCCTGATTTTATGGAAGAGGAAATCCAGAATCTGAGAGTTAAGTGTTGTGGCCATGGTCCTACATCTAGTATGAGTTTTAGGAAATCATCTGAAAGATTTGTTCTTCTATTCTATTTTGAGTTTCCAAGAGAACAGCCCCTATAAATCTGAAGAGCTTATCTATTCTAACCCCTCATTTTAAACATGAGGAAGCTGAGGCCCAGTGAATTGTGACTGCAAAATGACACACACAGGAAGGGAGAGACAGGATTTGAACCCAGCTGCACTGACTCAAATGTGCAACATTAACCCATGAAGCTTTTGTTTTGTCAACCAATGATAGTATTCTATAGACTAGAAAGGTCAGAAAAACAAGGCTAACAAGGAAAGGAAAGCCAAGACAAACTAGAAATAAGGTTCCCAGTCTAGGTTATGCATATCCCCAAGGGTCATATGAAGCTTGTCAAGGGGAGGGACAAGGGAATTTGGGGCAAATACTTATTCTATTGAAATGAATCTATTTTATTTCTTATGTGAGTAAGCATAGTAAACTCTAGAATTTATTTCCTCTTCTATTAAATAGAGAATTCAGGGAAGTTTAAGGTACAGGAAACCAAGGGATAAAGGGACTGAAAATGATTGACAACTTGAGTTAGAAAATAGTAAGAAAGTATCAGATGACTCTTCAGTTGGTTCAAGTTGGCTGTCCTTAATGAATTACATCCCTGAATAATAGCCTCGTGGTATCTTTAAAGAATTTAGGAATACAGGAGAGATATTATTGAACTGGAACTAAGAATTGTGGCAATTAGAAAAAGGGAAAGAAGCCAGGTCCTTCTAACTATGAGCTAGTAAGTTTGCTGTTGATTCCTGGCAAAGTTCTAAACCACAGTCCTAAAGTATTGATTTTGGAGCATTTGGAAAGGAAATCCTGCTTACTAGTAGTCTATGTGTTTCATCAAGAGCAAGTCATGTCTGACTAAACTGGTTTTGTTGGCAGGATTAGTAGATGGGTAGGTTAGGAAAATACTACAGATACGGTATTGTGAGACAGTTGATAAAATTTCCCATGGTATCATTGTGGAAAAGTTATTGTTGAAAATTTGAAGAACTATGGACTAGATCAGTGCTTCTTAAACTGTGAGTTGACACCCCATTTGGGCCAAAATAAATTTGGCCACAGTAAAAGATTTCTGAACGTGCAACTACCAAAAAATTATTTAAAAATCAAATGTGTAGTGAATCCGATGTATTTCTGGCAGCGCCTGCCCATGTTCCATCACACAGTTTCACTGCAGTCTTGGTTCTGAACACAAAGGATGTTTACTTTGTGTTGTATATGCTCTCAGGCCACATAATGCCAGCAAACACTGCAGAAATGTGAAGAAGGAGTCGAGAGTGGAAACAGTTTAAGAAGCCCTGGATTAGATGACAGTATAGTTAGTCTCAAAACTGAGTGATGTTTTGATCCAACTATCTTTGAGTATATAAGTAATGATTAGTGAACTAATGACTATCAATCTAGAGGGGGATCTTCAGTGGTATGCTACAAAACTGTGATCAGCTTTGTTCTGTCAGATTTTTTGTCACCTATTTGAATATAGATATATATTCTAAGAGGCTGAGGGATCATCCTTACTTCATGTATTTAAAATAACAGAAATGACTGACTCAGCATGTGCATTTGTGAGTGTCTTTGTCTGTGGGTGTACATGTTACTAGCAGATAGGATTTCATCAATGGAAATGACATTTTAAAAGAAGCGTTCTTCTCTACTTTGCCACTACACCCTAAAAATCACATTATGTTTTCATCTGACGTGCATCTGAGATCTTCCATACATTCTGTCTCTTGCATCAGAATGTGTGCTCCTTGAGAGCAGGGATATATTTTTACCCCTAACACTTAGCACAGTGTTTTGTACATAGTAAGTGTTTAATGAATGCTTCATTCAGACCACATTTGGAATGCTATATTTTGTTCTGGGTATCACCCTTTAGAACAGATATTGGCTACCTGGAGTATAGCAGAGAAGGCAAATCATTATGCTGATGAGAATGGGAAAAAGGCCATATAAAAATCTTTTTAAAAGAACTGAAAATATTTAGCCTAGATGATGAAAAAAATTAGGGGGCACATAATAGTCTTCTCCAAGTCTTTGAAGGATGCTTTTGTGGGAGTGGAAGTAGATATTCCCCTTAGTTCCAACAAAGGCCAGAATTATGACCAATAGGTCAAAGTTACCAAGAGGCAGATATTGACACAACATAAGAAAAATGTTTCCTAACCACTACACCTGTGCAGACATAAGATCTGCTGTGTGGAGCAGCAATAAGTTCCCCATTAATAGTGATCTTTGGTGGGGGCTGAATGACCATGTCAATGATATTATGGGGGGATTCCTACTACAGATGTAAGAATGGACTCAATGACATCTGGGCTCTCTTCCAATTCTACCTACCATTCTGTAGTCCTTTCCTAAAAATCTCAGGAAGCTAATGACAATAGCTCTGGTTAGAGAGCGTATTATATGTTTTGGGATCTTTTTGTCCATCAGATGTGGAAGGGTTTTTTCTTCCTCACAGGGTGTGTGTACTGAACAAGGTACAGAGAAAGTAGAACTGTAGGTGGGGCTGGAGATAACCACAAGCATTTCTACCCATTCCAGGGACTAAACAGGAAATATCTAAGCAGAGGAAACAATGGCTAATGTATATTGGCTTGCAGGGGGAAAATTTAAACAGTGGAAGCCAGATAGGGCTCATGAAAATGATAGAGGCTCACAGTATTCAGTGTTATAAGTTGTTTTCACCTTATATTTTTGCATTTGTGTTTACAGGTGGTCATCTTTGCTATGGGAGATATTAGGAGCATATGTTGTCTTTTGTCTCTTCCCAGTCGATTTTCAGTTGAGTCATGGTGCTTTTTAATGTGAGCAAATAAAATGTCCCTAGGAGAGGTCAGTGACCTGTATCCCAGATTCACCCTAGAACTGACTATCAGACTATATGTGCTGTGCTCACTTCCCAAAGCTATGCCCCACTTGGAAGCTCTGCAGTGTCATACCAAAACTGTGATTTTTGTCCTTGATATTTATCCTTTGGGCAGACAGGTTACCAAGATTGACCACATCTGCTCTTTATCAATTTGGTAATAACTTAAATCAGATATTACAATATGTTTGGGATCTGGTTTGGCTAAAAACTTTAAAAGTATTAAATTCAGAGTATTTCTTGTTAGAAGACATCACCAAATTTTAAAAGATCAATCTGGAACATGTTTTAACCACCTATGAGATACATTAGAAAGTCTGATTTTAGCACTGAATTATAGTCTTCCACTAAAGTCCTATTCAAATACCTAACATTGGCATGGAGGTGTGTCTGCAGCTCTGTATTGGCTACTCCAGTAGAATATAAACTCAGGGAACGTCCTAACAACCTGGCAAACTTTTGACTATGTGTCCAGCAATGAGCTCTAGGACTGTTTATTTTTCCAGGGACCAATCTAGCTTCATAAAAGGAAACTCAGGACCAGAAGGTTGGTCACCAAGGGATGAGGTTTTAGGGAGATAGGAAAGGGATGACTGCAGCACTTAAATAGCTTGTGACAGCTGGGACATACATTACTATGAGTCATTAAGAGATTCTGGTGGCAGCCAATAAAGCAGAAGTTAATTAGTAATTCTAATAATTTTATTTTGGTAGAGGCAAACATACAAATAGCAGAGTAGGTCATATTTTATTATATCCTTGATTTATTTACTAATCACACTGGAAGTAAGGCTACCTATCCACTGGATCTAAAGCAATCCTAAGTGGACACCACCATTTACCTGGTAGGAGCTGTCCAAGTTATAGACATAGAGCCTGTACATGAGTGTTGGACATCTCTCTGTCTTGTTTCTCAATTCTTTCTAGTAATCCTAGGAAGATAATAATAATGACAATAGCTTACATCTATACTGGGGTTTAAGGTTTATCTAGAGAGTACTTTGTGACATTATGTCCCTTGATTCTCACAACTACTCTATGATAGGTCATTATTATCTTAATTTTTCAGGTGAGGAAACTGAAATTCCATAGATGTGAAGAGAGGGAAAAGGAAAAGAAATAAGTCTTAATTAAGTGCCTACTGTGTTCCAGGAACTTTAAGAATATTAGCTCATTTGATCTTCATGACAACCCTGTGAGACAGGTCTTATCATTATCTCCATTTTACAGTTGAGGAAACTGATGCAGACAGAGTTTAAGTAACTTGCCCAGGATCATACAGCTAGTAAGTATCAAAGTAAAATTTGAACTCAAGTCTTTCTCACTCCAGACCTGCCACTCTAAGCAATGCACCACCTAAATGACTGAAAAGACTTCCCTAGGATCACAGAGCTAACAAGCATCTGAGAAGAAATTTGAACTCATCTTCTCAATTCCAGGGGCATCTGGGAGCAAGGCAGTGGATAGAGCATGGGGCTTGGAGTCAGGAAAACCTGAATTCAAATCCTGCCTCAGGTGCTTACTAGTTAAGTGACCCTGGACAAGTCACTGAATCCTGTTTACCTCAGTTTCCTCACCTGTAAAATGAGCTGAAGAAGGAAAAGGCAAAGCCCTCTGTGCCAAGAAAACCTCAAATGGGGTCATGAAGAGTCAGAGACAACTGAAACAACTCAGCAACAAAAGCAACCTCTTGATTCCAATTCTAATAGTCAAGATACATTTAGCAAATGTGGATCAAAGAATAAAAATTCTCGAATTTATTGCTATGGTCCTGTACCCTTCTCTGAGCTCTAGGTATTTGATAAGAAGTATCCCAGATGAAGGAAGGGAGGGAGGGAGGGAGAAGGGGAGAGAGAGAGAGGGAGAGAGAGAGAGAGAGAGACGGAGAGACAGAGAGAGAGACAGAGACAGAGAGACAGAGACAGAGAGACAGACAGAGAGACAGAGACAGACAGAGACAGAGAGAGAGAGAGAGAGAGAGAGAGAGAGAGAGAGAGAGAGAGAGAGAGAGAGAGAGAGAGAGAGAATGCATTTATAGGGAAAATGTGTAGATGAAGTCCCGATTTCAAGTTATCTTGTAACATCTCCTATGCAGCAGATGGGATCCAATATGACTTATCGATGAAAGGTCTTCACACTTTATTTTAAACAACTAAATGAAGGAGGAATTTACTCAGCCTAGTTTTTAAAGTCTTTTAAAATGGCTGTGATATTAAAAACATGCAATCATTTGTGTAGGTATGGCAAAGGATCAATATGGTATAATGGAATAGATAATTTATTTAGAAGCAGCTACAGTTTTTTTCTTCCTGGTATACACTGTTTCCTGAGGACCTTCCTAGTTTTAGACTTAGGGGCAAGTTCACTATTAACTTTCAGAGATTGTTTTGCTCAGAGTGCAAGTTGTGTGGTGTATGTTTGTGTTCAAGGTACTCATCTCCAGGTAGACCCTCTAACAACCAATCATAAATCTCCTAAATTGAAAGTTCACATTAATTCCTCTCTGCTCCTCTCTGTCCTCTACAACTCATTAAATTAAGATTAATATTTTAGCATTTTACATCTGGCATCATATCATATGTGACTTAAGAATGACTATTTTTAAAATAATGCCTGTGTTCCCATAAATCACACCATTCCTCACCCCAATCTCCACCTTTCTACCTCTTTCCCTGAGAAATTCCCCACATTACTGTTGTTTCTAGAAAGGACATGTCCATGGACTATCTATTGCTCTATGATGTCTCAGACTGTAACTCCCTTCCCAGGCCACCATTCTATAGTGCAGTGTTCCCCATTAATGTTAGCTTCTTGAGAGCAGAGATTATTTCCTATCTTTGTATTACCAGTACTTACCACAGAGCTTATAAAATATTTATTGTTTTTCTTTCAATCATTCATTCACTACCTGGTTTAGTCTGAAAGATAGAAATTAATGTAATCAGAGTTCTTTTTCTAGATTAGGGCTTCTTAAACTTTTTGCACTTGTGACCTCTTGTGTTTTGGCATCATTCATGGCATTACATGGTCTGAGAGAAGTGCAAAGTATGCATGCTTTGTGTTAAGAATCAAGGATGCAGTAAAATTGTGCAAGGCAACAACTTCTGGAAAGCACTGCCAGAAATACCTCGGATTCATTACACATTTGATTTTTAATTAATTTTTGGTCATTATGTGTTCAGAAACCTTTTGCTGGTGTCAAATTTTTCATGACCCTAAGAAGCACTATTCTAGATGACACCAACATTTCACTTTATTGCTAAGGTACTAATGATATATCATTTAGTAGCATATTCTTTTCTGGTGCTCAAAACCATGTAGACACCAAACACATTGTCTTGATGTCAATCTGATTCTTTGAGTGTCATTTTTGGAGTAATTTTTGGAAATTAAGTGTTGATGTTTTATAACCAGGAAATACCCAAAGACACACAGAATGTGGCATAAATATATCAGTCTCTGGATAGGGAAGGGAACTAGATCTCTGATTTCCTTGAAATTAGGAACTCTTCAAGGCAGATCAGCATCTTCCCTACTTGTTTTAGAAGGTCTCCCAAAACAAAGGTGTCAAATACACCAGTCAGATTTTACGTGTCATGGTGTATCTGAATCATGGACTTCTGAGCTCCTCAGTTTCTGTTTTGGGAGGAGATGGGGCAGGAAGTAGAGAAAGGAGAGCAGGATAAACTGGGTATGGGTTGTAGTGAGAGTATCTTGACCATTCTCACCACTTTACAGGTGCAACAATAGAAGTATTAGATATAAAGTGATAGACAGGTTTATATTTCTCTACACTAGATCACAAATGCTGATTAAACTGAATTAAAGTGAACCTCAGAAGAACTAAATCTAATGCCATATAGAATAAAATTTCTATTCCTAATGCTTTATTCATTTACATATGCTTGTGTGGGGGCAGGTAGGTAGCACAGAGGATAGAGCACCATGCCTGAAGTCAGGAACACTCATCTTCGTAAGTTCAAATCTGGCCTCAAACACTTACTAGCTGTATGACCCTGAGTAAGTCACTTAACCCTGCTTACCTCAGTTTAGTCATCTGTAAAATAAGCTGGTGAAGGAATAGCAAACCACTTCAGTATCTTTGCCAAGAAAACCCCAAATGGGATCACAAAGAGTCAGACATGGCTGAAATGATTCAACAACAACACTGATTCAAAAGCCACTTTGTCAATGTGAGTTTGTTTTTCAACTTTTCTAGCAATGAAACTTGAACTCAGCTCAACAGAATGATCAGTTCTTTGAAATGCCCAGACTCAGCTTCCATTTCTCTGTACCTTAGTTAGCGAGGGGAGACTAAAGTCTATGACCCAAATTGAATGTATGAAATTTTCTGCCAAACCTGACCTGTTTTTGCTCTTTATCACTCTATTTCTATTGTTAATAAGCCTATTAGTTTTTCCAGGACTAAAACCTGGGAGTCATTAGTGAGTCTTCTCTCTTACCTTTCCACACACAGTTCCAAGTTGATTTTTGCCTTTGTTATATCTTTCACATTTATTCCCTCCTTTCTCTTTCTATTTCAACTAACCTAATTCAATCTAAGCAAATTTTCAACTAACTCAGTCCTAATTGTGGTAGCTAGACTTGAGGAACTTCAATTTTAGGGAAACAAAATATGAGAATTTGTTGGGGGTGTAAGCTCAGTTCCATGTGGACAGTCTCGGGCAGGTAAAAGTGAGGACTTCTAAACCTTAGAGTTCTCATGAGGCCCCCCAGGGAACAGCTGGGAATTGAGGTGTGAGACCGGGCTATCTCGTGCATTTCCGCCTCTTCCTGTGGGAAACGTGCTGGGAGAGAGCATCCCCGCCCTCGAGATTGGCCCGGGTCTGAGCACACCTATTGTTGTCTAACAGGCACGGTATTCAGGTGCAAACTATGCGGCGGGAGAGCTTAAGTAGGGTCAGGAAAGCCTGAAGGGCTCTTAGCGCTGAGGGGCCCTTAGAGGACAGAAGGCCCCTCTTCCCTCTCTCCTTTCTTCGTTCTTCCCTCTCCCCTCTCTCCCCCTCTTCCATTCTCCCATTCTCCCACTTCCAATCTCTTACTGTAAGATCTTTGCCTCCTTGGGAGATTTCTCTCTCTCCTAAGAGTTCCCCCTGCACATGTAACCAAGACCCTGAATAAAGCCTAACCCTTGTTCGACTCTGGAAAGTCTCTTCTCTCATACGTTTATCCGGTTTGGCCAGCTGAAGACCTGCGATAGGTAAGGTAAGACTCGGGTAGCCCTTAGGCCTCTAGGGCTGGCAAGAATTAATGTGAAAAACACGAATAGGAAGCACAAATCTTCATGCTGTTTTCCAATAATCAGCTTGGTTATCTTTGGGGCCCTCCTTGTTGGCTACTGTTAGGGTATAGGATTTCTGGGTCATTTCTGTCTTTCTGTTTTCAGTGCTGAATACAGTGCCTACCTAGAATATAGCAAGCTCCTTACAAATGTTCCATGATTAAATGATTGATTATTTAATCTCTATCTTGAGAGCATGGGGAAAAAAAACTGTGGGGAAAAGCAAGTAAGGGATTTATCCATCCATAGTTAGCAAGTCTTAGTTCAAATTAGGTTTCAAACTGAAGCATCTGTTTCCCAGTTATGCTTCTCTTTGTATAAATGAATTCCAATGTTTCATCTTCTCATGGAAGTCCAAGAAGCTATCCTTGATTTAGGAATCATCACCTTTTGCCTGGATTATGTAACAATTATCCTCCTAAATGCTATTTCTTTCTCCAGTCTCCTCTCTGCAATTTATCCTATACATATTACCAAAGTTATTTTCCTAATGTGAGTGACAAGGCGTGATCAACATTGTTGCCATCATATGCCACTGAAGCTATTTCATTGACAGTGACCAGTAAGAGACTGTCCTATAGTGAAGCAATCTCCATAGATATTTGAGACCAGCGATTTCGGCTAATCTGGCTCTGATACAGTTACAGTACATATGCAGAAAGTTACTCATCACTTCCATCCTATCCTCAAACACCTTCAATGGCTTTTTATTCCCTAAGACATAATATATAAATATTGGTACACAGTTTAATTAATGATAAAATGCCTACTAAGCGCAGAGAGCTATGCTGGGGATGGGGATGTTTTGATATAAAGGAATCCCTACCTTCCAGGAATTTACATTCTATTGGAAGAGGGAAGTTCTCACATTATAATCTTATTCTACTTTAGTTTCTCATTACTTCTACCCACATACTTCTAACCAGACTAGACTATTCACCATCACAGAATCATTGGATCTTAAAAGGATCTTCTGAGATCACCTGGTCCCTAGTTCGATCCTTTTCCAAATTGTGAATCCCCAACAAATACTCATCCACCTTCTGACTGAAGATCTCTGGCGACAAAGGATTCACTTTCTTAGAAGGTTGTCTTCTTTCTTTTGGGACAACTCCATTAAATTCCTTCTCTGATATATTATCATGGCCTGTGTGCTCTAAGGTTCTCCAAGTATATGCCATTACAATATGTGTATCCTATCAAAGTCCTACTAAACCAGAAATGCTTGAAATGTGAACCTGGAAATAGGCATATGGCTTTCTTCTGAGGATCAACCTACCTATGCGTGGAAAGCCAGAAGACTGGCTACCATGAAACTATTTACTGAGGTACATGTGGTAGGTTGTGATTGGCATTGGTATAGAAAGTATCTTTGTGAATAAAATAAATTATCTTTTAAACTGTTAAAGTGTTGATTAGAAGTTATATTGCTATTTGAAAAGCAATACACTGGGAAGAATTCTGGGAAAATGACAGAATAGATCAGAAATGTTCAGCTTTCCAAATTTCCCGCATAAAAAACACAGAGCATGAACTTGGAGAAGCAGAAATAAATACAGGATAAAGCAGTTGTCCTTTTAAGACAATGTGAGAAGACCCCAGGAAAAACCAAATTCCAGGGATGGAGATTCTGTCTGTGAAGTGCAAACACCTCCAGGCCAACTTTGCAAAATCAACAAATAACAAGCCCTGGGGGCAGGTGCATTGAGAGGCAACCTCAGCCTTAGAAATTTTCATCTCATGGACAGTGTCAGATTGTTTGATTAGGAGAAGATTGAGAGACCTTCCACTGTAGAGGGAATCCAAGCACAGCTGTGCTGACCAGAGGTGTCCAAGCTGTGGCTACTGAGAGGAGGAACTAGCATACACCTGGAGTGGGCAGTAGCAGAGGGGCAGGGACCCTGCTGACTGTGGGCACTTGTAGGAGAGCAGAGTCCTTGGTTTCAGTTTCAGGGAGGAGAGGACAGCTAAAGTTTGCAGCCACCAGAGGGAATGCAGGGAGCAAGATCATTTGTGGGACAGTGGGGCTGGGTCTCAGGAGGAAAACTTATAGGAATATCATAGCCAAGTTTCAAAACTTCCAGGTTAAGGAGGAAATATTGGAATCAACAGAAAAAAAAAATTTGAATATCATGGAGGTGCAATAAGGACAAGTTAATACATTGAAGGACCATAGGTCCTGGAATACTATATTTCATAGAGCAAAAGAGCTGGGATTACAACCAATGGTAACTTACCCAGCAAAATTAAGTATATTCTTGAATAGGGAAAAAATGGAATTTAGGAAACTGAAAGACTTCCAGGTTTTTGTGACAAAACCCCCAGAATTTAAAGGGAAAATGTGATATGTAACATCCATGAGAAATGTAAGATAAACATTAAAGACCAATTATAATGTACTCAATAAGGTCAAAGTGTTTACTTATATGTGAAAACATCAGCAGTTCTCTTATGACTGTCAACATTGTTCGGATAATTAGAAAAAAGTCTTGGACTGAGCTGACTATGATGGGGAGATTCTTAAAAAAAACTGTGTAGGGAGAGATAAAAAAGAGTAATTATCTTATACAAGTGAGGCATAAAAGGAAAAATTGATACAGAAGAAGCTAGGAGGAGGAGGGCAGGTAGTGCTGGAACCTTACTCTCATTGGGAGTGGCTTAAAGAGGGAATAACATCTATATCTAGAAGGGTATAAAAGTCTTCTAAATTCAGAAAGAAATGAGATAAGGACTCTTAGAGGGATGGGTAAGTTAAGGAATAGGAGGGCAAGGTAGAGGGTAGAAGTAAAGCAGAGGAGTGAGGAGGGACAGGGAAAATAGGCTGAGGATAGTGAGGAAAAATAGGAAAGAGGAAAATACACAAGTAATTGTAGCTTAGAATTTGAATGTGATGAATTTGTTCATAAAACAGAAATGGATAGCAAATTAAAAATTTGAATTTGATAATATGTTGCTTTCAGAAAACATTATAAAAGTGAGATTCGCACACAAAGATAAAATAAAGGGCAAGGATAGAATTTACTGGTTAAAAAAGCAGTGGTAGTAATCATGCTCTCAGACAAAGTTAGATTTGAAATAGACTTAATCAAAAAGAAAAAAATAGAGAAACTATATTATGTGTCAGAGATATTATTCGATATTGTTTTATATCATTTAAAATAACTAGTAAGTATAACATACCTGAGTATATATCTACCAAAACAGACGTAGGAACTATCTGAACTTTTTATATGAATATTTTTATACAAATAAAATCGGATCTAAATAATTGAAGTAATATTTAATTGTTCATATGTAAGGCCAATATAATTTTTAAAATGACAATTTTACCTAACTAGTCTATTTATTCAATATCATCCCAATTAAATTACTTTAAAAATTATCTTACTGAGTTACAAAAAAAAAAATAGGAAAGTTCATTTGGAAGAACAAAAGGTCAGGAACTTCAAAGAAACCAGGGGAAAGAAAAGATGTAAAGGAAGTAGATTTAGAAGTATCAGACCTTAAACTATATTAAAAAGAGAGAGCACTGTTGAAGGGTAGAATGGAGAATCTCAATTATTTTAAAATAAAATTTTCTTGTATAAATAAAATCTATGTAGCCAAGAATAGAAGGAATGCAGAAAATTGGAGGAAAATTTTCATAGACAGTCTCTCAGATAGGATGTAATTGGGTTGGGATATTTCTGTGGTACAGGAAATGATAAGCTGGTTGATTTAGCAAAACCTGGAAAGACTTGGACTTATGAAAGGAGGTGCCTCATCTTCAGAGAAACAGATGACAGGTGGAAAAAAGCATAGAACAGTCTAACATATGTGTATGAATGTACATGTGTATTATATTGTGTGTGTGTGTGTGTGTGTGTGTGTAGCCATATGTAGTTGTAGCCTTCTCTTGGGGGTAGGAAAGAGGGGGAAAAATAAAGTAAAAAGTGCACAGCAGAGAACAAAAGAAAACCAACAAGGGAACAAAGAAAAAGTGGGCAACTTTGAAAACAATGTGTATTTATTACATAGGTATTTAGTATATAGATTTTCTTGAAATATTATATTACATAGTATTATATAGGTTTTCATAAAATGGAAATCTATCTATCTATCACTCCTCTCTTATGTTCTGCTGTGTACATGGCATTATTTTTTCTTTTCTCATTTTGTATTTAAGTTTAAAATAAATTTTTAAATTTACAAAAAAAAAAAGAAAAAAATTGACACCTCCTGGATTCTAGATCTGTATACATAGCCTTCCCTTCAGAGTTTGATTTTTTTCATTTATTTTTATTCTCTGGATCTCAGTTTCATCATCTATAACAAGAGGAGTTTTGGCTTAGATGATCTCTGAGGTCGTTTCCAGGTTTAAATCCCTGTGATCCTAAGAGTTCCAACTGACCTTAAAATATGTACAGAATGAAAGAGATGTCAAATAGCCAAGTATTAATATGGAAGATGATAATATAGGCAGTATACAAGAAGACATTAGAAGAAAAATATGGTTGGGTTACTAAATCTTTTAGAATTGAGTAGAAACCTGTTGGGATTGACCGTCCCCCATACCCAGCCAGGAAACAGGAAAGCAGAGCCCTGTGAAAGTTATCATTCAAAAGTAAGAGACAGCAGTGACTTTTTCTGGTAGCCCCAAGGGGCAAACAAAGCTATCAGACTGTAAGGACTAAGATGTCTTCTAGATACACTCCATACCCAGGGATATACTTTGAGAATTCAGGGCAAGGACCTTACCATGGAATAACACACGCCTATTCTATTAATGCTTTATTCCTTGTCCATACTTATGGAATTGGGAGGATTTTGCCTTCTGAATTTACTCTTCCAAGAGTTAAGAAGGTGTGATCAACATTATTGCCATCACACATCACTAAGGCAAGGTCATCAATAGTGAGGAAGAAGACAGGTAAGGAGTTGTTCCACCGTGGAGCAATTTTTCCCAGTACTTAAGACCAGACCTCAGTTACTCTGGTCCTGATGCAGTTACAGCTCATGTGCAGAGCCTACTGCCCCACTGATTTAGCTTGGCTTTTTTATTCATCCTTACTGTTCTTTTCCGTGTCTGTGTCCCAGGAGGCTTAAAGTATTCAGCCAGATTTTAAATAATTAATTTGATGAATCAAGAAATAGAAAAGTCTTTGAGCAGCATCTTTGTAGATATTTTACATTTAATGGCCATTAGAATTAGGAAGGATAAACAAATTTTAAACTAGCTCAGTACTAATCTTGGTAGCTGGGCTTTGAGGAACTTTGATTTTAGGTAAACAAAAATGTTGAAAACACAAAAAGGGACTCATTTGTATCTTCATGTGGCTTTCACATAACCAGCATATGAAATTATCTTTGTGACTCTCCTCTTGTTGGATACAGTGATTCTTATCTTTTCCCTTTTTCCTTCTCTTTCCCTAACTCTTCAACCTCAGGTAACATTCCAGATCCCCAAACTGTTACAATTTGGCAGATATCCAAGTGTAAATGAGGTTTCTCCAGCCCATAAGACCTTGGAAAGACTTTGTTACTGGAGTCTGGATGTCCAAGTATTTAAGCATTTCCCTGATATGAGCAAGAGGGGAAGATACCTTGAAGAGAGTTAGCCAAGAAGGGTCTCAAATGAATCTGATGAGGGTCTCTCCCACTTGTTCCCTGTACCTGGACAGAATCTAGGTCTATAGGCCTTGCCTCTTTTTTCAAGAGCTCCAACTCTTAGCATAGTGCCTGACACATAGCAGGCACTTAATAAAAATTGAATTGAATTTCTGGGTCTTGGGTCCTGTCACGAAGAGCTTGTTTCATTTTCAGATTGGGTAGGAAGAAAGGCAATGGAGAAGGTTAATTAATATACGCACACTCACTCACTCACACACACACACACACACACACACACACACACACACACACACCCCCTAGGGTTCTCATATTCCTGCCATATTCATATGATTTGTAAACATAATATCTCCCCAATGGAGAAGATTCATAATCTTTGCCATATGTGATTATCTATGAATATATACCTTATACACCTTTTACATGCTAAAGGCATCTAAAAGAATTTAAAATTTTCATTTGGGATGCAGATGATTTGATTCAGTACGATAAGAATTTGCGGAGTGCCCAGAGAGGGGTGTGCTGGAGGCAATGCATACTGGCTATTGAGAGCTGATTGTTAAATGTTTAGTGTGATTATTAATACTTTGGAAATCAGCAAATGCTGCAAATCAGGGATTGAATTATTGTTTTGTTGATTTCTAGACTTAGGAAAGTAGTGAAAAACTATTGGTAATACAGTTAAGCTTAAAAGTGTGGAACATTTTCCCCCGGAAAGCTGGTTGTTAGACATTTTCCAGTACACTGCTGTTTTTAGCTGTCAGGTATAGTAAGGGATAAGATGCTTAGGTGCACCTGGGGCCAAAGTTGGCCAGGTGAAACTTTTCCAACTGCATGAACACTAGGATTTTTTTTTTCCTGTCTGGTAACTCTGTGGCAGGAAAAATATTACAGACATGTAATTGAGATGAAGGTGTTAGGAAATATGACAGTGATATTTTCAATTCCCGACACTTTTACTCCACATATTTATTAAGAAAAGCTTAATCTCACCACTTTCATAAATAGAACTTAACAACAGGCGTTTAAGGATAATCTTGCTGCTTTGTTAGCTTACTAGCTTATTAACAGAGACACTAGTATCTAGTGATTTGAATATTAAGTAGATTCCAGATATAGGCAGAAGGATTAAGAACATTCTCTCTCAACTGAAGAAATCCTTATGTTACATGGATAGATTATCCCTAGAGTCTCTTATTTTCATGTATTCATTGTGGGGGGGGGCGGTGCTCAGACTTACAATTTCAGTGGCTAGGGAACTCCTGGTGTAGAAACTTACTACAGGCTTTTGGAAAATTAAATCATCAAAGATTATAAAGGTAGAGCTAGAAGGGACCTCAGAGGTTATCTGGTCCAGTCTCCTCATTTTGCGAAGGAGGAAACTGAGGGCCAAGGAGCCTTGACCAAGTTCACACAGGTATTAACCAGAAGACAGCAGTAATGACATCTGAACCCTTCTTAAACAGTCACGGGCAGCTAAGTGGCACAGTGGATAGAGTATTGGGTTTAAAGTCAGGAAGGTGTGAGTTCTAATCCAGTCTCAGATACATACTAGCTGGGTGACCCTGGGCAAGTTACTTAACCTTCTTTGCCTCAGTTTCCTCATCTGAAAAATGAGCTGGAAAAGAAAATGGCAAAGCACACCAGTATCTTTGCCAAGAAAATCCCAAATGGGGTCCCAAAGAATAGGACAGGACTGAACAACAACAAATGCATACAGTCACAGCTGGCTACAGCAGAGTTCAGGTCTTCATGATTCCTAGGCCAACATTCCACTTGATGCTTTTGTCTGTTCCATAATAACTGACACACACATTCCACTCAGTAAACACTATCTTATTTCATTCCCATAACAATTCTTTCAGAGTAGTCTATATATTATTGTATCAATTTTATAGATCAGGAAATTGAGGCTCAGGTAAATTGAGTGGCTTGCTCATAGGCACCAAGTTATTAAAAGTCAGAGGCTAAATTAGAACCCAGTTTCCAACTCCAACTCCAGCACTGTATCTACCATGGAGCAAAACCAAAAATTAATCATAAATTTAGATCCAGAAGGGGCCCCAGGAAGCTGAATGATTTGTCCAAGATCACAAAGATGGTAAGCATTAGAAATAAGATTCGAACCCAAGTCCTCAGACTTGAAAGTCAGAACATTTTCCACCCCACAACATGGAACTTCACATAGACACTGGGGAAAAATTGCAAGACTTGTATTTTTTTCTTCCTACCTGACCTGAATTGCCTCTGTGTAGTATGATTTCTTAAGATTCATTTGGACTAAAAATCCCTTACATTTCTATGCAAACAGTAATTGCTCAGGAGAGTTCCTGAGTTTCTTGAGACTAGCCTGGAAAGGAGAGCCCTGAATGAATCACAACATAATAAGCCCCACACTATTCTCTTATGTTGCTTTCATTCTAGACATACCTGGGCATTTAAGCACATTTCCAAATAATTTTAAACACCACGCCAATGCTTATTAGAGTTCCAGAAAGGAAACAGGGTTGAAACTACACGATCACCTTGGATTGCCCACACCCTTGATTTAGAACCTTCTGAAGAGCTTATCAAGCTGTTGGAAAAGCTGACTTTGGATCCCAGAGTCCCCCTCAATCCCCCAATAAACCGCTTTATCCTTGGGCTGAGATGCCATTACTGGCCTTCTCTTGCATAGGTTGGCCTCTGAATAATGAATTAGCTTTTGTCTGGGATTTGCCAAGAAAACTCAGAGGGAGAAGAGGTCAGGGTGCATTTGAGCTTCAATTGCTTGGCAGTTCTAAAATTGCAGGCTCGAAACTAGAGGCACACCTTCAAACTGTGATTTAGGAAAGGGTAAAATCAAAAGTAACTACCGTCTGCCAGCACCCATGAATAAACCACCCACATGTGCACTCTCTCTCTCTTTCTATCTATCTTTCTCACATACACACTCTTTCACTCTCTTCTCTCACACACACACCCTCACTTTCACTCTTTCACACAGATACACAGTCTCTCTCTCTCTCTCATAAACACACACAGACACAGATACACACATACACACTGAAAAAGAAAAATGAACTTACTCACTTACAGTCTGAATTCTTCAGTGGACTCGGAAACTTTGTCACTAGGCAACAGGGAGCCTGGGTCCTTGGAGATTATTACCATAATGTTTTGAGTCTAACCTGCAAGTTTAAACAAGAACCAGAGGGGTTACTGTTTGGTGAGCCTGCAAACCTTGGGAAAATGCAACAGTGGATTGTGAAACTATTTTAGGCTGGTTCCACAGGCAGAGGAATTTGTTGGTGAGACAGAGCATCAAGAAAACCCCCTCCTCACTGCCCTCTCCCTTCGTGCCTGACCACGCTTTGCAGCACACTTAGCTCATTTTTCTAGGGCAGAGCTTTATCATGTATATTTCTGACCATACCCCATTTGTGACAACTATCATCTTTTCAAGAAAATGTATCTGCAAATTAACTAACAACAACAAAAAAATACTAAAAATCACTATGCAGTATTACTGCAATAAAATGTAAGCTCTTGAAAAAAATTAATAATAAAAGTAAAAATCACTATACACAATAAGTCCAGTCTGTTAGTACTTGTGTTCTTACTATTTGATTGTGATTTTCTCGAATTTTAAAATTCAGCCTGGAGTGACCATTCCTGGTAGGAAAGCGACCAGAGTTGGGGGCCTCTTTGGAAATCCTCTGTTTCAAAGCAAGGAGTGAATATGTTTCTACTCAAATCAATGAACATTAAAGTGGGGACCACTATGCTTGCAGAAAGTTGGTTATAACTGGAAGATTCAATTTAATTCAACAGCCATTTATATTAAGCACCTTCCTAAGTAGTAGGAATTTAAACAAAGGCAAAATACATTTAAGAATCTTGAGCATTATATAGTATTTTTTTCTTATAAGATTGCGACTAACACAATAAATATGTATCTTAATAATGTAGTTAGATCTGGGTAAAACGCATTTTTGATAAGCCTATGAGGCTGCATAACAGTTTGAGATTTTGGTCTCTCTGAAGGCAAGTTAGTGTCAACCACTTGGGATGGAAGAAACAGTGGCTCCTGGCTGCAAAGTTAACACCCTAACCCCAGCCCTTGGTTCAATTCACAAACATGCACATAAGAAGATGGATGGTCTAATGAAATCCACCACCTTTACTATGCGGTGAAGGGAAGAGAGAGAGAGGAGAGAGAGAGAAGAAGAGACAGACAGGAACAGAGAAAGACAGAGAGAGGATAGAGGGAGTGGGGAGGGAAGGAGAGAGAGAGACACACAGAGAGAAAGATACAGCTAGAGATATTAATAAAAATAGTTACAGAGATAGATATATAAATACCAATATAGGATAGACGTAGATTGAGATATATGTACATATGTATATATACATATAATATATATCTTCACATATACATATAATATATCTTCAAACATGCATATATATAGATATGTTATATACATTCACATATATAGTATTGGAATTGTATATATATTGGAGTATGTATGTATATATATGCATACATATATTGGAATTATAAGGTTTTATTATCAACTTGGTTTACAAAGGACAGTGAACTTTATTTTTAATTATGGTCTGTGTTTATTCAATACCTTTAGGATTGTATACCCATAGTATTTAGTATCTATGATCTTTTAGTCCTAGAACCTAACGTACTTAGTCAACTTTTATTAGCCTTTGTCCTTTCGTGTCTAAACTGGGTAATTAGCCAAAGTTACTTTATATATTTAGCAAATATGAAAATACATTCATTATCCCTATAGGGCTCAAGCACATAACAAACTGTGAAGGTAACCATAGGTTTGAATTTTACAAAGTGCAAAAGTCTCTGGGCTTAAAGTTAGAGGTCCTAGGTTCAAATCACGCTCTGCTAACTGACTAATACTGTGACCTTGGAGAAGTCACCCAACCTCTGTAGAGTCAGCGTCCTCCTGTATAAAATGGGGAAGGGATGAGCTCTATGACTTCTAAGCTCCCTTACTGCTCTAACTCTATGGTCCTATGATCCATCTTCAGAACTTTCTTGAAATAACAACAACAGGAATAACATTGACCACATCAGAGGCATCCTGCCACAGTAGCTAGGGTCAGAACCTTAGACATAAGAAGACCTAGGCTAAGTCCATCTTTGACACATGGTGATTGTGATTCTAGGGAAGGTACTTGTCATAGGATGTCATGTCACTTTATCAGATGCAAAGCCAAGGTAAATCTATAATGGCAGATGTTTCCTTACTGGTTCTTCTTGATACCAATGAATTTCTGTATTATTGATAATGAGCTTACATTTATATAAGCTTTGAGTTTTGCCTGGTGCTTTGCATAGATTTTCTCATCAGATTCCCAGACAAACTTGTGAGGTAGGTGCTATTATTATCTCCATTTTATGGATGAGGAGACTGAGGTTCAGAAAAGTTAAATGACTCACCCAAGGTTGAATAGCGAATAAGTACCTGAGCCAGGATTTGAACTCAGATATTCATCAATTATCAAATGAGATAACATATGGAGGGTATTACAGAAGCCTTAAAGTGCCCTATAAAATGTTATTGCTTTCCTGACTCCAAATTTGGTGTTCTATTTGCTCTGGAGCATATGATGGTACAGGATCATTTTCTAGGTCTGCTGAGAAACTACTGGTTTCATCTCTGCAGGGTGAGGAAGTAGAAAGAACAGTTGCAGAATTCTCCTAGAATCCCTTGAGCTTTTTCCCAATTGCTTTGCCATCTTTGGGACTTACCTAGGTCAAATGTGGTTTCCCTCTGGTACCAACAGATTTGGACTAAGCTTTTGGGACTACTTCAGTCCATTGTCACATTGCAGGGATGTACCCAAATAGCCTTGAGTCTTTCTGGACTGAGAGAATGCAGGCTAGAACCAAACTTTATATTTTATCACAAAAAGTTTGTGTATGTGTATATGTGTGTGTGTGTGTGTGTGTGTGTGTGTGTGTGTGTAATGAACTGTACAGATACTTGGAGATTATGGATTGACTTGTTTCCCAAGTCCACAGCCCTAGATAAGGTAAGATCTGGAAACTCCATCCTTACTAGACCTGCTCTCTGTCCCTTATAGATAGACCTAGAGTGAATGTCTTGGTCATATTCCATGCTCCCATTTATTCCTGATGAGGAATGGTGGGCACCACAGTTTTCAAATCAGCAAACTGTACCATTTCTAAAAGACATAGCTGACATACTTAGCAAACATTATGCCATGAAGGTGGGCAGAATTGTTAGTACTTTGTTAGTACTTAGATAACAAAATCAGGATCCAAATGGATTTCTGTAGGGTGGAATGATGGGTCAAATTCAGTAAAATGGCATTTAATAGAAATAAATTTAAATTCCTAACATGGATTTTTAAATCAACTGAACACCTACAGCATGAGGAGATATGAATTGACAGCAGTTATATGAAAATGACCTGAAAGTTTTAATTGACTGAAAACTCAGTAGGAGTCAAGAGAGTAACGCAGTAGTCAAAAACACTAATGTGGTCATAGGTTGCATGAATAGGGCTCAAACACATAAACTGGGAGTGTGACCATAGGATTAAATTTCACATTGGGTCCAAAATCTCCATTTTTTTTTGCTTTGCTTGGACTATCTCTAAGGATGTGTCCTGGTCTAGGCATCACATTTTAGGACATGGAAAAGAACCTATATGCCTCAGCCCTCTTTCTGGTTTAAAATCCTCAGTCTTAGGGTGAACAATGAATGTGCACTTCCAACAGCCAAAGCAGAGACATGTGACCTGTGAGGGCATTCTAAAATTAACGGATCAACACTTTAAGGAACAGGGGAATACAATATTAGAAAAGTATTATGGAATATTGAGAAATTTCCCCAAAAAAGTCCTGTCCTCTCCCACCTCCATGTCATGATATTCTCTATCCCTTTTGAATTCCTTCTCAATTGCTGCCTTTCTGGAAAGCATCCTTGACCCTCCCCCCATCATTAATGATGCTGCCTCTCAACCCTCATATAACATTTTGTTTGAACTCCTAAAACACTTATCACAATATTATTGTATGTTTTAGCTTTGGATGTTTGTGCCTTATCCTTCTAGAGGAGTGGAGTTCCAGTTCCATGAATGTAGAGAATGACTGTGACATTATCTACATTTTGTGTCTCCTCTGAGTGACTAGCATAGAGCTCTGTATATAATAGGTGCTTAATAAAAAATGTATTCAATTGTTTGTTGTTCAAAGAATATTAGTGGACCTGGGGAGGAACTACAAACAAGAAAAGGGTTAGATAGTGAAAAGTTTCCAGTGGACAGCCAGCCAGCCAGCAGGATGGGGACATTGGGTATCTGGAGTGGATGATTAAAGGACAGGGATGGATGAGGTATCCAAAAAACTTAAAAAGAAATACATATACTTCATCTACTTGGTAATTTTACCTAGCACTGGCCTAGAAAAGTGACTTCTTTCCCAGGTATGTTTGCTTTGGACTAAATAATAATAGTGGCTTCTTGATGGAGAGAAGAGCTGGTTTCCATATCTGCTACAGAGGCAAGAAGCCAGGCCTGAGGCAGCTGCATAAAAAAAATTATGAGTGGAATGGGAAAAACATCTCAGATATAAGCAGTTTAAAGGGAAAATATTTATTTGGGAGCTAAGATCCCAGGAAATAGGTTTCCAAACAAAGGTTCTCTAAGTTAGAGACAGCTCAGAGTCATGGAAAGAGGGCCAGAGTCAGATAATCAATTATCATCCATTTGACCCTGACCAAATGACCTTGCTCTCTGGTCGCTCTTCTGTAAAATGAGGGTGGAAGATAGGAGATGATCTCCAAGGTCCCCTTTAGAACTAATGTCCTGTGGTTCTGAATCATGTAGAACTTAAAATACACAATGTTCTATAGTTCTGTGTGTGAGATGAGATGGTAGAGGGAAAAGCCACGAGAAGGGGGAAAGGGAGATGAGTTAATATGCTTTATTTCTAGAAAAATGTCTTCATTTAAAATCTTAATTTTTTTCCAGAATTTTCATGAGTAATCTGTACAAGTCCTATAGTATTTACTTTGTATCAAAATATTGCTACAAATAATAGTGTTTTTTCTCTTTAAAAATAATCACTCACTTCCGTAGCTCTGTTTCTTAGCTCAGCCAGTGAATGGTAGTGGAAGGTCTGGTCCTTTAGCAACAGCTCATGGTGGAGAAAAGACTGAAAAATGAGGAGATGGAAAATGGATCCACCATATATTATGCCTGACATTATGACATGTTTGTAAGTCACAAAGGAAGAGATAATTCCAGGGTCATTTTAAATGATCGGGGTGGCAGAGCAGTAGTAGCCTTATGTGGATCCTATTAGCAAAATACCGCCTCCATTTTACTAGATTATACATTTTCTTTATCCTTTCTCCTCCTAACAGTCAGCCTTGAAGAAAGATGACATCAACACCTTCTGTACTTGTCCAAGGGAAAGTCTTACTAGGACCTCTGCTTCCTAGAACAGAAGGTGTTGGGAATACAGGCTGCAACAGAGAATCACGAACCTCTGGGTCAGAAAACTGCAATTGTACACTCAGATTTTTGAAAGCTCAGGCTTTTCCCCCTTTCATTGCCTCAGTTTCATTTTCTGAAAAACCAAAGGAGCCAAATATTTAATCTTTCTCATAGGGATTCCACGAAGTACAATTCATCATAAAGTATGTTACTCTGGGGATTTAAAAAAAGAGCTATGCAAATGCTAAATAAAAATAGACTGATTTAATAATTCTATTTGGAAACCAAAATCATTGAATCTCAAAGCCAATGGAAGAAATGAATGAAATATAGTGAGCAGTAATAAGTGTCTGGGTTGATTTTCCGCCCTGTATGATATCCCATTTCCTCATGGCCTCGCCTTTTGCATGCAAGGCAGAATCTCAGACTAAGAATAGATTGTTTTTCCCTATCAGAAAGGAAAGGAGTTGTTATTTGTGTGAATGGTTGCTATAAACTCATTCTATAATGCTAGGTCATAAACACCACACCAAATAAATAAAGCCTTAGATGGGCTAAGAGTTACTACCTACATTCCCTGAGACAGGCAGAGATTTGCCTTGGGTTTGGTCACTGTGTTCAAAAGAACAGATTAGATTGATTGACAGCTGCTCAGACAAACTTGAGTTTCCTTAAGAACCTGAAATATCATACACACACTCACACACTCACACACACATGCATATACACATATTTGTATATGTATATCTATATATATGCATACATGTATATATATACACATATGTCTATGTGTGTATAGACATATGTGCGTGGAGTGGGGGAGAGAGAGTTAGAGGCAGCTTAATGTAGCGAATGGTCTCTATTCACTCAATCAACCTCAGAACAAGAAGGTTCATGTCTCATCCCTGACTTATATAGGCTGTATGAACCTGGGCAAGTCACTTAGCGTCTAAGTGCTCAAAGCAGCCATGAGATGCAGAGAAGATGCTGGTATGTACTGCTACAAGGAGTGCCCCTAGAATAGTGAAATTTCAGATCCAGTCCCCATCTCATAGAGACAAAGTTATGCAAAAGACTCAGGGAAATAGAGCATGGTAAAGTGGAAAGAGCTCTGAGTATGGAATCAAGAGAGTGTTGGTAATGATTTTGTTGCTGAAATTACTTGTCTGTGTGACTTAGATTCTGTTTCCTCATCTGTAAACAGGGGATAATCATACTTGTAACATTTACCTCATGAAGTGATCAGGAGGATCAAATAAGTTTGTATTCATATCATGTTTTGCAATTTTTAAATGTATATTTGTGTATATATATACACATACACACATATATATACATACACACATACACATTTATTATTATTATTGCTAGGATTTCCTGCTACTGATTCGGGAAAATATGTAAGGTAATGGCAAAGGGAAACAATATCCTCATTTCTGGTGTTTCTCAAGTGCCAGGCCTAGAGGCCTGAGGGCTACCCGAGTCTTCCCTTACCTCACCTCCCGAGGTCTTCGGTTGGCCAAACCGGATGCTCGTATGAGAGAAAGGATGTTCCAGAGTCGAACAAGGGTTGAGCTTTATTTCAGGGTCTAGTTACAAGTGCAGGGGAATTCTTCCTTAGGAGGGAGCGAAGAATCTCCCAAGGAGGCAAAGATCTTACAATAAGAGATTGGAAGTAGAAGTGTAAGTGGGGAGAGAGGGGGAGGGGAGAGAAGAGAGAGGAAAAGCGGAGCCTTGTTGTCCTGTCCGCTCCGTGCCCCTCCGCCCAAGAGAACTTTCAGGCTTTCCTAATCCTACTTAAACTCTCCAGCAGCATAGTTTGCATCTGAATACCGTGCTGTTAGATAACAATAGTGTGCCCAGATCCGGGACAATCTCGAGGGCGGGGAGAGCTCTCTCCCATCACGTTTCTCACGGGAAGAGGCGGAAATACACGAGATAGCTCAGTTCACCTCGATTCCCAGTCGTTTCCTAGGGGGTCTCGTGAGAACTCTAAGATTTAGAAGTTCCCACCTTTACCTGCCCGAGACTGTCCACCTGGAATTGAGCTTCCATCCCCAGCACTCAAGGACCTCTCTCATACCCATGATTGTCATTATCTGGAATCATTTGGCAGTGGAGTCCACCCAAAGAAGGATTACTTTGGTGGGATGGGATGGGGTTGGGAGGTTTCGGGTGTTTTATGAGTATAAATATAGGAAGAAGATACAGAGAAATGAAGGTCACAGATGATCCCCTCACACATTCTCAGCCATTCTGACTGTGCTTGGTCTTTGCCACAGTTGGCTCTGACAATGTAAACAGGCCTGATTATGGAAATCCTCATTGTTGGAGCCTCCAAATACCGCTGAAGCGTGAGTTCCTTGGTCATGTGCTCCTTGTTGCCTTCCTGAGTGCTTTAATGGTTACCGTCAACCTTTTTGTTTCCTACAGGAAAAGCATTGGATCAGAGAAGACTATGTTGCAGAAGTGGCAGGTATGATTATTCAAAAGAAGAAAAAAAATCTATGGTTGGGGAATTTATATTGGGAAATAATAGTTCAATCTCCAACAAGGAAAAGAAAAAGTCTAAGTACTTAGCTGCAAGGAAACCATGTGTTCTTTTTGTTTATTTTAACTTTTGATGAAATGAAACATGACTCCTAAAAGCCTTTATCTGAGCTCTAAAATCCATGGGCACTAGACTTGAGCAATAAGATGGGAATTCAGATCTCTGCTCCTCAACTTATTACCTATCAATGACCTTGAACAGATCCTTTCTTCACTGTGGCCCAGAGTCACATAGTAAATTTCTGAGTCTGAATATGAACTCAGAAAGATGAATCTTCCTGACTCTAGGCCTAGCACTCTATCCACTGCTCCAACTAGCTGTCCCATACATACGCTAAGAATATTCTAATCTTCCCCAACACCAGGGACTCCCTATTCTTCCTCCTTCCCCTAATAATGTCTTCTTTCTCCTCCCCTCTCCTCCCCTCTCCTCTCTTTTCCCTCCCCTCTCTTTCCCTTCCCTTCCCTTCCTTGAGTTCAAATCCAGGTTCAGACATTTACTAAACTATGTGACCCTGGGAAAGTCACTTAACTCTGCCTGGCTCAACTTCTCATCTATAAAATGAACTGGAAAAGGAAATGGCAAGCCATTCCAGTGTCTTTGCCAAGAAAACCTCATATGGGATCACAAAGAATCTGACATGACTGGAAACAAAAGCCAGTGCATGTATCTTCGGATAACCACAATCAGAAGACACAAATAACCCTACCCACAACTACATTAAACCTTTCACTGTGAAAGCTTTAATGAAGATATCCCTAGTTGAATAGACATTCTCCTTCTATTTATCAGCCAGGGATGTATCTTGAAAATTTTGGGCCTTGGCAACATAAGGTGGGGGAAGGATGAGAAATGGTCTCATTGAGGGAAGGAGAGGAGCCAGGGAGTTGGAAGGGTTTCACCCCTTTGAATCCCTCCCGTGGAATCTAATATAATTCCAAGGGTGCAGTGCTCCCAGGGCCCCATGAGGACCTACAGGCTGTCACCACTCCAGGTCTTTGGCAAAGCTGACTACAGACACTGGTGGAAGGACAAGAGTAGATCAGCTAGGAAGAACCAAGAGTATTGTTCCTCCTTGTGCTTCTGGTCTCCATCTTGTAGTTGGATCTCTAGCAGTTCCTCCCACTTCTATGGAGCTAGTTTGGTCCCCTCTTATTTTGGCCATGCCTCAGGAAAAGCCTCATTTGCCTTGACCTGGCTACTACTCTATCAGCAGCCTTTCTTCTTTGGAGATCAGGGATCTGAACAGACCAAGATATGACATGAGCTTGAATCAGAACCAATAATCTGGCACATCTTCTATAGTACATTTTTCTGACTTAAAATGAGGGCCATACATACATCTTATGTATGTGAATTATTGTTTGAAGTCTGAGGACAGCCAGAAAAGAGATAATTACAAGCCCATTGAAGGCAGTATCTGAATAAGATAAATGGATGCTGTCAGCAAATACTTAAGTAAGCTGAGGGAATGAGAATGTCAACAAGAAGGTGAAAGCCACATGTCTATTTCCACTTTGAATATAATCTGTTCTTCAATAATGAATATGCAAGGTATAGAGATGGGGTGAACCTTTTTACACAAGTACCAAGATATGGAGGTTATGCAAAGAAATAGCATGCCCAAAACAAGCTAACAAACAGATATGTGAAGGAAATAAGGCAACTGATTTTATTGTCGAGAGAAGTGAACAAACACAGTGGACTTCCGTTCCCTAAGAACACTGATCCAGTTCGGGCAGCATAGGTTTTCTTGAATATTACCCAGCATGGGGAGGTACAGAGATGAGCAGAAGAATATATGGAAAATAAGATGCAAAGAACTATCCTTAGCTTGAGAGCAATACCCTCATTTGGTACTGTTCCATCAAACACTTCATCTCCAGCATCTACATTCTCACAAACTGTCCTCCTAGCCCGGAATGCCCTGTCTTCTCCTTTCAATCTCCAATGATCTTTCTCATCAGTAAAGTCCTCCTTAATTTCCTCTCTTGTTTGCACCCTCTCCCCCTACAGAAGACCTCACGTTACTATCATTTTTATACGTGTCTAAATCCCTCCAATAAAGAGAGGGGGAAAGGGAATAAGCATTTATACAATACCTATTACATGCCAGACACTGCACTAAACATTTTACAGTTATTTCACTTGATCCTCACAACAGCTCTGCAAGGTAGATAATAGAATGGAAACTCCATACGGTTGTTTTTTTTTTTTTTCTCTTTTGTCCCCACTGACTGGCACTTTTTTTTGGTGGGGGTGGAGTAGAGCAGTCAGGATCAAGGATTTTATCATTACGTGAAAACTCTGCACTGATGCAATCAGCAACCCCTCTCTAATTTATTTGTTTAGAGAGCTGTCCGGGACCAACTGAGAGTAAACCACTTGCCCTATTTGTCAGAAGTGGAACCTGAATCCAGGTGGGCAGGACTAGCCCTCTATCCACCAGGGCACAGCGACTCTCCTGGCACCCAGTTCCTTTGGACTAGCTAATAATTTTTATTCTTATTACTATTGTTAAAGTCTGTTTCTCCAGCTTTCTACTGGGTGGAACAATGGTCTTCTATCAGTTACAGGAAGCTAGCCTTAGTTGGCCATAGGTAGATATTGCCTCTTTGGAGGGTACTGAGGCTTGGCTGCATAAATAGAAAATGAATTGTTTTGAGACCTGATTGCTATTGCTCAGCCAGCCCTTCCTATAGTTACTCAGTTCTTGCCTCTAAATAAATGTACCATAGTCTTGGCAAGGTGTTGAATCCATGTAGAACTTTTAAATAGAACAGCACAGTGCAAAGTTATGCTTCCATAGTGATAGCAAACCTCTAGACCCCAATAAATATGAGAGTGTCTAAGGGTGGTTTTCTGTAGACCACATTTAATTGCTCAACTGCACCTGGACCCTTTCCTCCAGAGGCCACTTCCAGTATTTTACTTTAACTTTTTACTATTTTTCTTCAAATAACTGGATTTAACAGTCACAAATTAATAATTATTCATTATAGAAGCTGAGGACCCCAAATTCGTGAGTACAGTTCCAGTTGGGAAAACAAAGGCAGAGAGAAAGTTATTTCTGATAGATCTTGGAACATCCTAATGGGGACTTCATTGTCAAGAAGAATCCTAAAATGAGGAATGTCTCCGATAAGCCAATGGATAACCTGTGTGGGGAAAGGTTTCAAGATTATGCCATGTGAAAGCCAAAAGAATGAACTGGGGTTGTCTAGCTTGGGGAAGAAAAGACTTAGAGGGAAGGGTCAAATGCCAGTTATCTTCAAGTGCTTGAAAGACTGTCCTGAAGAAGAGGAATTAGTTTTATGCCACTTGGTCCCTGAGAGTAGAAACAGAAGCAGCACACAGAGGCTCTAATGGATTAATAAAACATGGGTTAAGGGAAATCTTACTATCAGAGCTAACCCAAAGTGGAATTGATTTTAGAATCTAGGTCCCAGAGTTGTTGGGTTTGTTTTCACTGGAAGTCTTTAAGCAAAAGCGGGAATGTTGTACAAAAGGATTTTTGTTCATTTATAAGTTGGAATAGATATGTTCTGAGGTCTCTTCAAACTATATGGTTCTATAATTCTTATTGTGATCATTATAAACAGGCTTTGAAGGGACCTAAGGAACCATGTATTCTAAACCTAACCTCTATTTTACAGATGAAGAAATCAAATGCCAGAAATAATATATTTTTCCATTTCATTTATTTTTAAAATAAATTATATTTTAATATATCTTGGTAGAGGATGAACCCATCTGAGATATTTTAAATCTTTATGGGGTCAGCTTTTGACTATATGAACTAAAATCCTAAACAATGACAATTGTTTTTAGAACAAAAATGCTTTTTCTTTGGCTTAGGAACCCATGATGTCATATTTTCTCAGCAGATGTGTTCTTCTAAATATGTTTTGTTTTGGCTAATATTGAAATAGATTTGTACCCCCAAGTTCACACTGGGTCGTGACAGGGGAAGGCAGCCTAAGGACTTGGTGGGTGGTAGAGGGAAACTTACCCTAGCGCTAACATTAATTTAATTTAGAATTTGTTGTGATGATTTCATAAAATACATATTACAGTTACAGATAACTAAAGATTCTAGGGATGTACATAGAGGGGGCCCACCCAGACGATATTATGACTCATACAGATTGTTTTTCTTCCTTATGGCAGAAAAGGGAAATAAGCAATTTTGAATATCTCATGTATCTAAATACCCTGGCTGGGAGGACCTACAATGATTATATGCAGTATCCAGTTTTTCCTTGGATTCTCGCTGATTATACCTCAGAGGTAAACCATTAACAAGAAGAATTGCTTTTTTTCTCTTTGTTTTTATTATTTACTACTACTAATAGTAAAGAACTCCAGCTTTGAGGATACCAAGCCTTCCAATGAAATGTTAAATACAAACCTAGACCCAATTCCACAAGCTTGTTTCCATCTCTATACGACATCTCCCCTTATACCCACAAAATCACACAAGGATAACAGTGCCCTCCCTGGATCTTTTTGTATCAGCTCATGCCCAGTTGCTGGCAAGGTTACCAACTTCACCAGGAAGCTAATCTTTGTAATGATTTCTCTTACCTCATAAGGTGATCCACTGTCCTAGATATTCAGATCATAAATTTGATTAGTGGCCATAAAGTCTGCTTCTCACTCCCTCATTTCTGGTCCATCATCTGTCTGCTCCTTTCTTTAACCTTTGATATGACGCTGAGTGGACACTGAACCAAGCTTAGAAAATTTGTTTTCTTTGTTTTCCTTGCTTTGTTATTTTCCCTAGCTAAATGAATACAAGACTACAATATTTATTGTAGTCAATCATCATATTTTTCCTTACTTATATAACCAAATAGATATTTCCCCCAAAGTGTGATATGATTCTATACTTCCCACTTTTGTAGGCGCTAAAAGGAAGAGAGCCCCAGGATCTCGGATTCCCTATGAATGTTTTTCCACTTCTTAGTTTATTGGGAAACAACCATAGGGCATACACTAATGTTACATTGTAATTGTCCAGCTGATTCTGTTCCCATGAAAACAGTGGACTTGTCTTTGAATCAAAGAAGGAAGATGTCTCTTACAAAAAGACTTGCCTTCATGGCACTGAATTCATTGATTGAAATTCAAAATTATGTTTTTATTTCTCAGTTAGTGACTATCCTCTGTCAATACAAATTATGGTTTGGGGCTCAAGGAGCCTGAAGCAATGCCTAGCAGATGTCAAATCATTTCAAAGAAAAACAAAATAAAACAAAACCTCCAAACCTTCTTGCTCCTGTGACTGGATGAAATCTCTTGATTTGGGTCAACTTAAAACACATTCAGTCTGAACCCAATCTCTCACACTTCTTATATTCCATCTCTCTCTTATTATGTCTTCTGGGGTCACTGCCTCTTCAGTAATAAAACCACAGCACTCTGAGATGCAAACTTGCTAATCACCTGAAAGGGTCAACCCAACTGACAGTAAACTAATAAAGAGAACCGTAAAACTAGAAAGCATAACCTCCCAGAGCTCGAGCTGGGGCACCCGTGGGTCTCAGTGAGTTTTAGAACTACATATCTGCCTTCTAGGTTTTGAACTTCACGAATCCCAGGACATTTCGAGATCTCTCAAAGCCCATGGGGGCCCAGACCAAAGAAAGGAAACTAAAATTCATCCAGAGATACAAAGAAGTTGAAAAGAGTGAAGGTATGTGATTCTGATTTTAATTTTTTTAATTACATATTTTTTAAATGCTGGGTATTAGAATTTGTCAAAAACCTTTTTGTGGTTAATAGATCAATTCTAAACAAAATTGCAAAGCTGGTCAAATTTGTTTTGGGATTTTCAGGTAAATCTTGGGCTGATTCTTTCTTTCAAAGCACAATGACCAAGCTTCTGGTGTTATTCCTTCCAAGCGTATTTGAATCTGAAAAGGAGATTCTAGAACACCGAAACGGTAGACTTTTGAGAAACCATAGAGAACCCCAGAGAGCCAATAGGATTTCAATCTGGAGGGGACCTTACATCATCTCATCCAACCCCTTCATTTTACTCATGAGAAAACTAAGAAAGATGCTAAATGACTTGTCCAACTGTAGCAGAGCCAAAATTTTAACTTGGGTCTCTCCAAAGCAAATCTTTGATAAAGGGAAAGATTGTTTTGGCATCTAGGTGGAGCAGTGGAAAGAGCGCTGAGCCTGGAGTCAGGAAGGCATGGGTTCAAATCCAGACTTAAACACATACAAGCTGTGTAACCCTGAGCATGTCATACCCTCATTTTCTTCAACAATAATTTGGGACTAATAATAGCACCTACCTCCTAGGGTTATTGTGAGGATCAAATGAGATATTTGTAAAGTACTTAACTCTATGCCTCGCACATAGTAGGCACTAAACAAAAATGTATCCCATTTCCATTTTTCTTCCCTTCCCTTTTGGACATGAAAATAAGATGAGAACCTTTGCTTCATCCCGTCTTTATGCCAAATAACACTGGTTCCTACTCATCTTTTCCCTGGAATCATGCCTACAGTCCAGATGTAGGGAGGTGGCTTTCTTTACTTTCTTAGCTTTCCCTAAGTTTAAACTGTCATTTTATGTAAGTTAAATTGGTTCCCCTTTGATGGTACCAATCCTGTTACCAGCTCTAATTTCAACTCTTCTAGCTATTACATGCCATTGTTTTAGAAATTCACAAAGGAATTTCTGAATTAGAGCCACAGTCATATAGCATCACAATATAAGCTGTGGATATATGAATTGCTCCATTTCTGGGGATTTTCTGTAACTGTGTCTTTTAAATGCAGGGATGGTTTATATTTTGCTTATTTTACTTATTAAGTTTGGGTGTGTGAGGATTCAAGCAAATATAGAAAATGCAATAAAAGAAAATAAATGTCTTACAGAAATCAATGATGTCTATAGTCTGCTCTTCCTCTAGCATTTGTCCCGATCCTAGGTGAGGGCTTTCAAATCTAGAAGTATATTTAACTTGTCCTTGACTAAGGAAGACAAATAGTACCTTGCTTAGAAACAAAGAATACCATCACCCCCAACATTGCCATAGGTGGGTAGAAAGAGAGATGGGCAAAATATTTCTTCCCACAAGGGAGGACCACCTTTCCAGAGGTGAAGAATTTAAAGACATTAAATGATCCAAAGATCAAACTGATGTTAAGTATTGGAGCCAGGACTTAAACTCAGATGTTCTGATTCTGAATTCAGCGTTCATATACCCTCATCGATGATGGAATTTCAGAGACTTGGGAAACCTGGGTGAAGTAAAGGTATTTCAAGAGCAGCACCCTTTCAATCACAAGCACCCACTATATGCAGAAACCACACTAGGTGCTAGGTATACAGCTGGGGATACAAATGCAAAGAAAGACATGATCTCCATTCTCAGAAAGTTCCTATTGCTTCACATAATAATGACTCCTGATTCATCAAGCCTCAGTCTTCTTAGTTTCCATCACCTCTTTCTCCTCCTCCTCCTTTTCTTTTTCTTTCCCCTTGCTCACCTTCCTTACAGTCCCCATCCTCAAACTGCTACCAGGAGTACCATCATTCCAACTCCCTACTGCTGTCACTTCATCTTTGCAAAGCACTTGGCGATTTGAAAAAAGTACTTTTCTCATAGCAGCCTTAGAAGGAAGGTAGATGGGAGGGATGGGAGAAGAATCTGAAGGAGGAGTTTCGACTACTCAGCTGAACACATTGGAATAGTTTCCTTAGGACAGCATCAGCAGTTTAAAGTTTATGAAGCTGTCCAGCAAACTAGTGATTTTCTTGCCCCTCTTTGTCTTCTGGTGCTTTTTAAACATCGCCGCATGTTCGTTGCTCCTTAATGTCCAGCTGCGTAGGTTGTGTGTTATCGCCATCTGTGTAGTCGTCACCAAGTGTACCACTGAAATCACGTTCGATCTCGTTCACAGGAGACCTTTCCGTCCAGTGCCACTACTGCACCCACTACTCCTCCGCGATCATCGTCGCCTCCTACCTTGTTCGAATGAAGCCGTTTACTCAAACCTTCTGCTCTCTGCAGGTAAACACCCATGAGTCCTTTGAAGACCAGTCATAAGGCTCATTGCTATTGAAATGGGGAAATGCCTGTTGGAAATCACTGTGTTTAGTGCTAGAGGTGACCCCTAAAGGTTACTTCTCTAAGTGGAACCTCCATCCTGAATATGGTCTGAGGGAAAATCAGTGTTAAAGAAAGTGCTAGGAGCTGGGGAAAATTCAAAGATCAATGACATAGTTCCTTGCCCTCAAGGAAATTGAAATCTAGTAAGAAGATTATGGTATGTATACAGATATCTAATGTGTACAGATAACTAATATAAATAAGGACATAAAGAGTACACAAGAGGGGTAAAATACTATGCAGTCTTGAATAAATGAAAGATCATTTGTAACTAAGTAAATGATGTGGTGGACAAAATGCCAGGCTTTGAGTCAGGAGGACCTGAGTTCAAATCCAGTCTCACACAATTTACTAGCTGTGTAACCCTGGGCAATCCCTTAATCCCTATATGCCTCAGTTCCTCATTTGTAAAATAGGGACACAATGAAGAAGGAAATGACTCCAGTATTTTTACCAAGAAAACCCCATGGACAAAAATCCATAGAGTTACATGGAGGTAAACTTGACTGAACATCTGAAGAACAAAATGACTCCTTGGAAGAAATACCATTTCAGATGAGTCTTAAAGGATAAGCACACCTTATCCCTTCCACATCTTGACTTTCCCCATCAAGTTTTAACATATCATGGATCACCATAAGAAATCAAATGGGAATTTGGGGAGAGGTTTGAGGAAGCTGCAGATGACATGCAAAGGCCAGCAGATAATACAAAGTCGATGTCCAAATACTTCATCCAAATTTTACAATAAGGTACTATAAATTACCCATAAACCTATGTTTGTCAGAGAAAAGTCTCCCAGGTTGTATCATGTGCATTGTGATCTGTTCTCATCCATTAGAGACTGCTTATTCCTGCTAACTTAACAAACTGCAAGCAACAAATATAGTTATTACTAATAGTTTTTAGTATTTAAAACTATAAATCTTCTATAAATTCCAGAGTGAGACCAGAAGGAGATATGAGGAGAAAGGCCGAGTTCCTTTCTCAAGATAAGGAGCAAAACCCTTTGAGTCTTTTCCTTCTTGGCACAATCGTCTACTCATTTGACCAAATGATTTGTCTAGACATTGTATAACTCCTCACTCCCTAGAAATTCACTCAAAAATAATAAATGTGTTTCCCAGGAGTCTCTCCAAGGCAACAAGCATTTTAAGCAAGTTTGGTTTTGAGAATTAATAGTCCCTAAGCTACAATTCATGCCAGTAATTTCTTCCAGATGTTCATTAATGCCCAAGAAATGATGGTGGCAGGGGTGGTTGTTGATGGTAACTATGACATTGAATTCAGTTGCTACCTTTCAGTCAAGGAGCTCACAATGCTTTAGATAGTGCTGTCTTTATGAGCTAGGAACAGTGCAGCAAAAATGTCATGCCCCTGGGAGACCTTCTGGCGTGTTTTTCTCACCTTTCCCCTTAAAGGCATGACACTTTGGCTACCATTAGTAACAAGAATGCTGAATGCAACTGGACCTTAAAGAGCATAGTACAGTGAGAAGTAGAGAAAGGGAAAATTCCTCCCTTCCTGTACTCAATACTGCTTCTGAACATCTCTCTCTATGCATATCCCCTCAGTCCATCCTGAAGCAGACTCAGAAAGAGCCCTCCCTCAGCACACTCCAGTTTAGAGACAATCTGGGAAAAAGTTGAAATTTGTTTGTATTACTCCATAATGCATCCCTTGAGCCTACCCCAGACTGACTCTCCACTGATAGGCTGACCCAGAAAGCCTTTTCTAATCAGGTCCCAAGCTATCTTTCTATACTGGTTTTAATTAATTAATCAATCAATCAATCAACATCTGTTAAATTCTTATTATATGTGGGTCATCATATTAAGCATTAGAGGCACAAAGCGCTAGGGGTACAAAGCAAAAATAGCTCCTTCAAGGAGATTACATTCTAGTGGGTGAAACAACATAGATATAATCAATACATATAAAATATGCTCTTTTAGAGACCAGGAAAGTCGTCCTCCAAGGTGTGGCTAGGTCTTAAAGGAAACTAGGGAGTCTGAAAGGCAGAAGTTAGGAGAGAGAGCATTCCAGGCATGAAACACAGCCAGACATGGGAGATGAAGCTTCTTGTGTGCAGAATAAGGACCAGTATGGATGGATTATAAAGAACATGGAAGGGGGTAGTATGCAAGAAAATTATAAAGTAGGAAGGCATCAGAGGGGGAAGAACTTGAAATGCCAAACAGAGTTTATATTTGATCCTAAAGGTAACAGAGAGTCACTGGAGCTTACTGAGTAGGAGGGGACATGGTCAGATTTATACTTGATGAAAATCACTTTGGCAGTTATGTGAAGGATGCATTGGAATGGAAAGAGATTTGAGGAACGGAATTCAATTAGAAGGGTAATGCAGTGGTCACCTGGTGCAATATGAGGGCAGGAGTAAGGGTTGGAGGTAAGACAGTGAACTAGGCACTGAACTAATTGAGAAAGGAAGGACACTATCTTGGAAAAGATGGGAGGTTAGTAGTTAACGGCTACAAGAATCTGGTTTCCGTGATATCATTATGATATCTGGATTTCATTAATCTCAAAATAAGAGGTTGTTGAATGAAAGCAGTAGAAGGAGCCTCTGTAAATGGTAGCCAGTGAGTAAAGGGATATAAGCAGAAATGTATCAGGTATTGGGAAGGGTAGCCAGGGATGTAGTACAGGGAGCCAGTCTCAGTAAGTCCAAGAAGATAGAAGAAACAAGAGAGGAAATGACATAAAATGAAAGTGTGTTCATTAACGGAGTAGGAGTTCCAGTGGTCACAATGGCAGAGATGAATTTATGTGGAGTAGGACATTGGGAGGGTAGGGTTGAGGTAGACAAAAATGGTTATCGTTGTTGCTTATCCTTCATTTTCAAAGAGTGCCAACCACACCACGGGTGATGTCTTGACTTGCACTTGAATTGGATTTAAGTGAGGGAAATTTGTGTAGTCATAAGCTTCACTCTTCCTGAGTCATTAACGTCTTAGTGGGCAACTAGGGCTGGAAAGGGGAGTTTATTTTTTGGCAGTTAGGGTTTAGTATCACTGGGTTGGAATGACTAATCACTAAGATTAAGAGGTGGTGGGAATATGCTAACCATTAAGAAACTTTTTTTTATTCAGAGTATCAGTGGATGAAGAGAGGTCTGAGGAAGGCAGTGAGGTTCAGCCTTGATTCTCAAGGTTTCTGAACAGCCCTCAACTTCCAGATCTGTTATATTTCTGTGTCCTAGAAAGTGTCAGGAAGGCCATGGCAAGCAAGAAGAAGTGTGATCCTGGCCAGGAGGCTACTCTGTCCTGAGGGTACTTGGTTCAGTCTAGGAAGCTATAACCTCCAGAGGCCTAGCAAGGAAGCAGAAAAATGGGGCCAGAAGATGGAAATTGTCAAGCTTTTAGAAAAAACCTGGTCTTGCCCCCCACTAGCTAATGCCTTCAGGCTTAAATGTTTCTTTAAATTAAACTTTCTAGTTAGTGGATTTAGGCTTTCCATGCACATCTTCTCTCTAGCTCATGGTAAACATTCAGTTTTCATCTCTGAAGATTCGATTACAAGTCTATAGGTTTAGTGGGGTTTTTTTGCCCAATAACTACTAAAAAACTTTAGGGATCAGGGTTCAATCGATAGACTTCCTATATTTCCCTGTTGATGTAAAGAAGTGGGTAGAGAAAAGACACAGAGACAAACTAAGCCTGGTGACAATGTCAGTTGCTGGATTTTCCTATTTAGCCAGCAGTCTTTTGTGGCACAAATGAGTCATCCTCCTGATTCCTGTGCTGTGTCCTGTGCTGCCTTGAGCCAGATTCTCCAGAATCTTCTGCATCTATAAATATTACTGATATATGAATTCAAGCCATAGCTCTCTCTCTCATGGTCTGGCCATAAGCTTTAACCAAGTAGATATTGAATATGTCTTAATACCAAAATGAACCTTAAGCATCATTACATCAGTCAGAATTGAGGGCTGTCATCCAGACCCCTTGGAGTTTTATCCACATTTATAACAATTCATCATAAGCAGCTACAATTTTCAGGAATTTTGCCATTTTTCTGACTTGTTATGGATAGGAATATATATTCTACTTTGGCTATATAATTAGATTAAGTGCATTAATTTACACCTCAGGAATTCCACAACCTTTTAGCCTATTACATATTCTTTGTGACACATCCTTATTATAATAATGAAAATAATAATAGTAATTAAAATAAAGACACAGCTTAGTTAACTCTAAATTGGCATTTAATTCATGGTCCTTACTTACTATATTAGGGAGGTTCATTTAAAAGTTATTTCTGGCATTACTTCCAAAGTATACAATGCTGCTTTTACAGCAAATATATATATATATACATATATAAATCATTCAATTCTAGGGACAGCTTTTGTCATTTGTCTTACCCTTGGTCCTTATTAAGCTTTCTGATCATTTTAGGAAACTTTATGAATTAAATTTTTTGGGAACCAGGATATTCTTCAATAAATTGCTTTCCAAGCAGCCATCAAAATATTAATAGTATAGCTTTCTAAAGACATCTAGCTTTTAAAAGAAGAGAGGGAGGCCTGAAGGAATTCGCCTTTTCATGCCTTTATGAGACTAAGCCTTAAGGTTATGGTGAGTTGGACTTGTCTTACAATAGGCAAGTCAATCCCCCACTCTGAGTTTTATTTAGTCTGGTCTATAAGAAGAGGGAGTTGGATGAGATGCCCCTGGAGTCCTTCCCACTTATGATTCTCTGATCCTATGATTAGAAAGCTCAGATGGGTTATTCAGGGCTGTGCTTGAGCCCACTCACACAGACTCTCAAAAGCTGATATTTAAATGGTCATTGTGAAGATTGATACCTCAGAAATCAGCCAGTTACAAATCAGAGCTTGACTTGTTTTGTTGATTGTCTGGTTTATAGAAAATGATGAAGACCACCCAAACCGAAACACCCTTTCCACTGCATCAAGCTGTCTTCAATTATTGTTGTACTCAAGCTTGTTGCCACTGCCATGATCTCAAGTGTGCTTCCTGCTAGGAAGTATATTTGTCAATAATGGGCAGCCACTGTTGACTTACAGGCTCCTGGAATGACTCTCATGCTTCTATGGGCAGCCTATCACAAGGCACATGTGGCTGATCAGAAAAGATGCTATGATACCAACTTATTGACTTCAGGATTTCTTGACTACACTGAAAGAATCTAGTCTTTCCATTGGAGGCAAAGCAACCAGTGACTGTCACTGACTTGGCCCCTGCTCATTCCAGCATGACTCTGTTTTTAATAGGCTAATGCAAATAAAGCACTGTGTTAATTAAGTCACACACCCTGTGAAATCCATTATTACCAACAGTTGGTAAGGACTTTCTGCACCACCTGAGGCAAGATTGTGACTGATTTTCTCTCAAACCCTATGTTAACTCCAGTGGTGAATGGTTGGGGATAGGTTATGATACTCGTAAAATAACAGCTAGTTGAAATCAGCCACATCATTTTCTGATTGTTTCAATTCAAGCTTCATATCTGTGGTACACCTAAAGGGCTTGGCATTTCAGAAAGCCAGACTTTCTCCTAAAGAGGTATAGTTGTTAGTGGAAGAGTCCTTGGATCTGTGCCAGAGTCCACCATTCATTGGCGGACTGTGATTTGGCCCAACATGAAGCCTTTCCAATTCAGTTTCTCAATCCTAAGAAGACAGAACATCCATCCCCTCATGAATGGAACCTGGTGTCGGAATTAATTTCCCCTGTGGCCAGGGAAAAACATTTGTAACCTGTGAATTCTGGGTGAAGCATTCCTTTGCTTTCAAGAAGAGAACTTTGTCCAAAACACCTTGTTACACAAGGGAGATGATTAAATGAGATAATATATAAAGTATTGGAAACCTGAAGGCACTATAGAAATGATGATGATGATGATGAAGATGATGAAGATGATGATGATGAAAACTGGGGCTCCAATAGAGAAAGAGAGAAATGATTCAAGAAGTCCCAAGATATACTAGAAAGTACAACTTTTCAACCTGTTTTCTTTTATGGAATACTTGCTTCAATGATGGAACCCAGTGATTGCACATGTATAATAGCTTATATCAAATTGTTTAGCATCTCAGAGAGGCGGGAGGGGAGAGAAGGAGCGAGAGAATTTGAAAGTGAGCATTTTTAAAAATGACTATTAAACATTATCTTTACAAGCAGTTGGGGAAAAAAATAAAATATTATTTTAAAAAATGACAGAGCCCAAGGTTTTGGAATAAGTCATATATAGGATCATTTAGAGCTAAAAGATACTTAGAACCCAGCCCCTCACCCCTCATGAGGTAACTGAGGCTAAAAGCAGTTAAGTGACTTCTCCAACATCGTGAGACTAGTAGATGTCTGAGGTGACATTAGAACTTAGGAAGTCAATAGGTCTGATATACTATTCAGTGCTTCACCTAGTTTCCTCTGATTAGTGACATGGTAGAATTTAATTCAATTTAGTTTAACAAACATTTACCAAAACAAACAAACAAATAAAAACTTGCTTTGTTCTGGGCACAGGGCTAGGCATTGAGAATGCAAAAATGAAACAATCTTGGTTTTAAGGAACTCCCATTCTTTTTTGGAGGGGTAGGATGAGGAGAGAAGTACCATATACGCATAAGGAAATTCAGAACACATACGAGGTAAATTTGAGGAAGGGGGAGAGCACGAACAAATGTGGAGAATTAGGTAGGGGCTTATACACTCCTTTGGCAGATGGACACTTGAGCTAAGTCAAGAGATGAAGGTGAGACCTGAGGACATTCCAGGCATGGAGGACAAAAACAGGAAGCCTGGAGATGGAATGATGTGTATGGAGAACAGAAAGAAAGCCAGTCTGGCTAAAGCAGAATATAGGAGGGGGAGTAATGTGAAATGTCTGGAAAGGTAGGTCGGAGCCAGATTGGGAAGGGCCTTAAATGCCAAATGCAAGAGTTTATATTTTAAGAAATATTTGCTGACTTTTATCTTTATTTGCCAGGGAAAAATTTAAAAAATACAAAAAAGGAAAGAAACAATAAAAACCAGGTTTCTGATGAATCTTGAGTAAATTTCTGTCTCCTCATTCTCTCTGTCCTGTCATTTCTCTAGTTCTTTTCATGCTCCCAAAGCTACTCAGAGACTGAGCTCTATTACTTCTTACTCCCCCATCTCCTCTCTTCCATGTTATATCCTCCTCTTCCTCTTTCTCCTTCTCTCACCGAGTCAATTCACAGCTTTGTCTGCCTCTTCTCATATCCAGTACCATCTCATATCCAATACCTCTCTCTCTCTCTCTCTCTCTGTCTCTCTCTCTCTGTCTCTGTCTCTCTCTGGCTCTCTCTGTCTCTGTCTCTCTCTCTGTCTCTCTCTCTCTCATCCATTTCCTTCAAAATTAAACCTTCACAACAATTTGATAACCTCTTCCAAATCATGTCAGGGCATTAAAAATTTTTTTATATCTTTTCTTATTTTCCTATGTCCACACACAATATATCCTCCCTTGTAACAAAGAAAAACAGTTAAGTGAAACCTTTGTCATTGTATCATTTGTGACATCTCATCCCAGAATCCTCCACCTAACAGGAAGAAGGCATTTTACCATGTTATGTAGGACCAAAATTGGACATTAGAGTTATTTAGATTCTGAATGCCTTTCTAGTGTCATTTTGCTCATATTATTACAGTCATCATATATGTGGTTCTCCCAGTTCTGCTTTCTTATTTCAATTCACTTGTGTCTTTTTATGGTTCTTTAAACTGCTTACATTCATCATCTCATGGAATACCATAGTATTCCATTCAATTCTTCTATCTATATGTCTATCTATCTGTCTGTCTATCTCTATCTTTCTATGTGTCTACCTTTCCGTCTATCTTTTTCTTTCTATCTGTGTCTTTCTATCTATGTACCTATCTATCTTTTTTCTTTCTATCTATGTATCTATCTTTTTGTGTCATTTCCCAGCATAACATCACTCATTTTGCTTCTGCCTCTTATTTTTTGGCTACACAAAGATGCCACTATTCATATTGCTATCTTTATGAAATCTTTCTTTCCATTTTTGGACCCCTTAGAGACTTGCCTACTAGGTAGATTGTTGCATCAGGATATGTGAACATTCTAGTGGCTTTTCTCATCTCCTTCCAGTTTTGCCTCCAGAAGAGACCAGTTCACAGACCTGCCATTGTTGTACAATTGTGCCTGGCTTCCCATTTATACATCTTGAAAATCGTGTCCATTTATTAAAATTTAGCTGTACAGATATTGAAAGATAAAAACATAGCAGAAGGATACTGTGGGTAAATGGATTATTTGCAAAGTGGACAGTGACAAGTGAATTCACTTGTGTATTTCACTTGATAGACATTTTTGCATTACTAATAACGATGATAGCTAATATTTGCACCACCTAAATCATTGTTTGTAATATTGCATGATATAATAGGATAAAACACCAAATCTAAAGTCAGAAGGCATGGTTACTAATCTGAGTTCTATTTGATGACTGTGTGGTTTAACCTATCTAGTCTTAGTTTCTTCAATTATAAGATGAGAGTGTAGGATTAGACGGTCTATGAAGTCACCTCCAGCTCTAAATCAATAATCCTTCATGGAAGTGCTCACAGTCCAGAGAACTGATAAAGATACTTGTTAAAATATATTGCCCAGAGATGGTATAGATTTGGCCAAGCTCTCTAAGAAGGAATGATAGAATTGCTTGTCTCTAGTTGTCCATGTGTCCATGTACATAAGTAAACTGACTCATGCTTTCTGAACTTCCTGTGGGTTAAATTAAGAATTATTTTGTTTAATTCTGGCTTCTATTTCTTTTTCAGTGAGGAATCTCAGGAACAGTTTAATATTTGGCTAAAGAAAATATAAAATTTGCATGTTGATCCAGACCATTTTGAATAAGTCAATTTGAATAAGCAGGAAACAAACTCAGACAATATTTTTTTTAAATTTATTGTTATCATTTCCAAGTTGATGCTGGCCCACAAGCATAAGTTTAGAGAGTTAAGAGGCAGAAGAGAAATGGAAGATTTAATGCTAAAAGGCTTGGTGCAAGTTTTATTCTCTGTGAGATTAAGAGTATACATGGAGAGGCTTAATTTTCTTAAATCTGTGAACTTCTCCTAAGTATAGGAAGGTTTCTGTAGTCTATGGGTATTCAGGAAACTATAAGATCTTGGATTTCAAAGTAGGAAGGGACCTTAAAAAGAAATCAACCACCTCATTTTACATATGAGGAAACTAAGGCTCAGAGGAAAAAATAACTTAAGGTCAAATTAATAATAATTAGGAGAGCTTGGATTTTAACCCTTGCTTACTAGGTTGGACCACATTCAATCTTTCCTACCTTTGATTGGATAAGACATTTCCATTTTATCATCACATTTTGCTGCATTACTTTTGCATGCCATCTATCTCTGTAGCCACCTATCTCCATAGAAAATGTAGAAAGTAACTTCTTCAAAAATAATTTCACCAGGCCCCCTGCTTTATTCTAATTGCATTACAAAGGGAAAGGAACTAGCAGGGGCATACCTGAGTAACCACCAGAGTTTAGTTGAACCCACAAGCCTAGGAAATATATAATTTAAGTTGCCTTTAGATTGTCAGGTTTTTCTTCCAAGGTTGTTTTTCTTTTGTTTTTGCATTCCAGAAGTGAGAAAACCCATTAATTTTGATACAAATATATGCAAATAAATTTATTAATATAGGAAATAGGAAAATCCGTTATTGCTTCCCTTATAAATAATAAAGGTTTAACTTTTAAAGATATTACTTTTGCTAAAATACATTAGACAGCTGTGAAAAAATAACATTTTCTTTGTGGTAATATCTTTAACTAGATTTATAGCACTAACAGCATTTTCTATGTATATATTATTTTTATTTAATACAGGTAATCTTTTTATTACCAAATCATATTGTTTCTCAGGAGATTACCATCAGCACTCATAAAAACTGCAAAAAAAAAGGAAAGATGAAAAAGCATCAATCACTGGCAGGCATCATCCGCATTGTGCAGAATAAATCTACAGCCTCCCCTAATGTACTTCAATGAGATACTTGTTAGCTTTTGATTTATTTATACTTCCCTTTATTTTGTTTTAATATCAATTTGAATAGAGCTCCAAAGGGCCCTCACCTTATGACAATCAAAAACAAGATGACCTTGTAAAAACAATGTCTTTCTAAATGAGGCTTGATGAAGATGGCTCACTGGCTTAACCAGGCCTCCCTGTAACCCCTTTTCTGTCAGACAGAGACTCAGGAATCTCATTTGAAGAAGAAGAAAAAATATGATGTATTAAATTGAAAACCTGCTTTCTCTTCTCAGTAATGTCTTTCTGTTTGAAGACAGCCTTATTGGGGAAAGAGGAAAGGCAGTAAATAAATATTTATATAGTGCCCATAGCACTTACTAGCTGTATGACCCTGGGCAGGTCACTTAATCCTGTTTGCCTCAATTTCCTCATCTATAAAATGAGCTGGAGAAGGAAATGGTGAACCACTTCCGTATCTTTGTCAAGAGAACCCCAAATGGAATCATGAAGTCGTGAATGAAGCGACTGAACAATACAGCTACGTGCCAGGCACCATAATAAATACTTTACAAATATTATCTCATCTGAACTCCACAGCAACCCTAGGAAGTAGGTGCTGTTATTATCCCCATTTTTCAGTTGAGAAAAATGATTCAGACAGAGGTTAAGTGACTTGACCAGGGTCATACATCTAGGAAGTACCTGAGGCTGAATTTGAATTCAGGTCTTCCTGACTCCAGGTCCAGTGCTCTGTGCACTACGGCACCACCAAGCAGTCAATGGTATTTCCCACAGGCTGATCTTGGGATCATAAGACCATTGATTTAGGGTTAGATGAGGCCATCAAGTTCAAAACCTTCATTTTACAGATGAGGAAACTGAGGCCTAGAGGGAGCTGCCCAACAACTTACATAAGCTGTCAGTAAGAGAGCTGGAATTCAAATACAAGTCCTTTCCAAATGACACATTCTTTGTTTACTTATATGAGCTTGAGATGCTGCTGTTGAACCAGTTTGGCCGCACATGATCCCCATCAGTCCAGGGAACCATAAAGCAAAAGGGACCTTCTCATTACTGGTCAGCAGGGCTCTTATGATCCATGGCAAATATGCAGTCATAGCTGAAAGCAGTACATCCAAAGAACAAAAGAGAAGCCTCTATTATCTGCAGAAATTAGATCATGGAATTGGCATTGAGGGAATCTCACCACTTTGTCCTTGAATTGGAGGGATTTCCTTGTTGGTTTGTTAGAGGAAAGACAGACTGATTTTTCTTAAATAACTCCTGACCCTAGAGTTTGCCAAGGAATGGAGCCATGTTTAAAGAAAAAAAATAAACAATCCAACAAAAAAAACCAACATTGCTGGTTTGGTCAAAACCAGACTGACTCTAAGGAATCTCAAGAGTATCTTTGGTCATCCCTATATGTTCAAACCTCATTAGACACTAGGATTCAGTTACACCAGCAGGCATCTGAAACTACTATTTTTTAACTCACTTCTTTTTCTCATACAGCTAGATTGAGCCCTCATCTAGTTAGCAACCAAATATTTGAAGAATTGACTGGTTTAAGAAGCAAATTTCAACCTGTACTTTGGATGCAAGCCCAGTTTTTTTTATGCACCAAAGATCGTTAAAGGGACTTCATTCTAAGTTATTGACATGCATTTTAATTGGTTTAATCTGCTTAGTGAGGATAATTCTAGATTTAGAACTGGAAGGAAGCTTTTTCGTTTTTATTAATTTTTGGTTTTCAACATTCATTTCCACAAGATTTTGAGTTGAAAATTTTCTCCCCATTTCTCCCCTCCCCCACCCCAAGACACCATGCATTCTGATTACCCCTTCCACCAATCTGCCCTCCCTTCTATCACACTCTTCCTTTCCATTTTCCCTGTTTTCTATATTTTCTTGTAGGGCAAGACAGATTTCTATACCCCATTACCTTGTATTTCTTATTTCCCAGTTGCATGCAAAAACAGTTCTCAACATTCATTTCTAAAACTTTGGGTTTCAACTTCTCTCTCTTCCTCCCTCCCCTCTCATCCTCACTGAGAAGTCAAGCAATTCAATATAGGCTACATATGTGTAGTTATGCAAAACACTTCCATAATAGTCATCTTGTGAAACACTAACTATATTTCCCTGCATCCTATTCTGCCCCCCATTTATTCTATTCTCTCTTTTGACCTTGTCCCTCCCCCAAAGGGTTTACTTCTAATTACTCCCTCCTCCTATTTGCCCTCCCTTCTATCATCCCCCCACATACCACTTGTCCCCTTCTCCCCTACTTTTCTATAGTGTAAGATAGATTTTCATACCAAATTGAGTGTGCATGTTATTCCCTCCTTACGTCAAATTTGATGTGAGTAAGCTTCACTTTTTCCCCTCTCACCTCCCCCCTTTTCCCCTCCATTGAAAAAGCTTTTTCTTGCCTCTTTTATAAGACATAATTTGTCCAATTTCATTTCTCCCTTTCTCCTCCGAATATATTCCTCTCTTATCCTTTAATTTTATTTTTTTAGATATCATCCCTTCCTATTCAACTCACCCTGTGCCCTCTGTCTATATGTATATAATCCCTCCAACTACCCAAATACTGAAAAGTCTCAAGAGTTACAAATACTATCTTTTCATGTAGAAATGTAAACAGTTCAACTTTAGTCAGTCCCTTATGATTTCTATTTCCTGTTTACCTTTTCATGCTTCTCTCTTGATTCTTGTGTTTTAAAGTCAAATTTTCTATTCAGCTCTGATCTTTTCATCAGAAATGCTTGAAAGTCCTTTATTTCATTGAATGACTCTTCTTTCCCCTGAAGTATTATACTCAGTTTTTCTGGGTAGGTGATTCTTGATTTTATTTCTACTTCTTTTGACTTCTGGAATATCATATTCCAAGCTGTGTGATCCCTTAATGTAAAAGTTACTAGATCTTGGGTTATCCTGATTGTATTTCCATGATACTTGAATTGTTTCTTTCTGGCTACTTGCAATATTTTCTCCTGGACCTGGGAACTCTGGATTTTGTCTACAATATTCCTAGGAGTTTTTCTTTTCAGATCTCTCTCAGAAGGTGATTGATGGATTCTTTCAATATTTATTTTACCCTCTGATTCTAGAATACCAGGGCAGTTTTCCTTGATAATTTCATGAAAGGTGATGTCTAGGCTCTTTTTTCATCTTGGCTTTCAGGTAACCCCATAATTTTTAAATTGTCTCTCCTGGATTTATTTTCCATGTCAGTTGTTTTTCCAATGAGATATTTCACATAGTCTTCTATTTTTTCATTCTTTTGGTTTTGTTTTGTAATTTCTTGGTTTCTCATAAAGTCATTAGGTTCCATCTGCTCCATTCTAATTTTGAAAGAACTATTTTCTTCAGTGAGCTTTTGAACCTCCTTTTCCATTTGGCTAATTCTGCTTTTTAAGGCATTCTTCTCCTCATTGGCTTTTTGGACTTCTTTTGCCATTTGGCTTGGTCTGTTTTTAAAGATGTTATTTTCTTCAGCATTTTTGGGATCTCGTTGACACACTTTTCATGATTTTCTTTCATCGTTATCATTTCTCTTCCCAATTTTTCCCCCACCTCTCTTATTTGATTTTCAAAATCCTTTTTGAGCTCTTCCATGGCCTGAGACCATTACATATTTATTTTGGAGGTTTTGGATGCAGAAACCTGGACTTTGGTGTCTTCCTCTGATGATATCTTTTGGTCTTCCTCATCCAAAAGAATGGAGGAAAATACCTGTTCAACAAGAAAGTAACCTTCTATAGTCATATTTCCCCCCTCCTTTTTGAGCATTTTCCCGGTCAGTTACTTAACTTTTGAGTCCTTTGTTAAGTGGAGGGTATACTCTAGGGACCTATAAGTTCTCAGTTCTTCCAAGGTGGCACAATCAAGGCTACACTGGCCTACACTCTGGTATGGGATTAACCATGAGCTTTTCTGTCCAGGATCTGTGAGTAGGGTTCCCTCTTCACAACCACCTTCAGCTCCATCAGGCCAGTGCTCCTCCTCACCCCAGCGCTGTCACTCAGGGCTGATATCCAGATCAGCTACTTGATTCCCCCAGGGTCTTTAGTCTGAAAGCTCCTAAAATGGACACTGCTGCTTCAGCGACCACCGCCACCCTGGGACTGGGGCCAGACCATGTTCCCTTTTCACCCAGGTGAAAGAGCTTTCTCAATGACCTTTGAAGCTGTCTTTGGTTCTTGGGGGTTGAGGAATCTGGGAACCACAGCTGCTACCCAGGATTCTACACCCTGAAGCCAATTCCAGTCCTATCCCTGCTGGGGTGCACAGCCAAGGCTAGGCTATGTTCCTCTCCAAACCTGATGAGATAGACCCTTCCTGTCAGCCTTCCAGGCTGTCTTGGGCTGGCAATCTCTTTCACTCTGTCGTTTTGTGTCTTCTGCTGTTCTAGAATGTGTTTAGAATCATTTTTACAGGTATTTTATGGGCTTTGGGGGGAGAACTAGAGTAGATCCAGCTTTCTACCCTGCCATCTTGGCTCCACCCTTCTCAAAGAAAGCTTTTTCAAATGAGGAAACTGAGGCATCAGGAAGGTAAAAGGACTTGTGCAGAGTCATACAGGTTGAATTTAGCAAAGACTAGATCTGGTTCCATGTCCTCTGACTCCAAATCTAGAGTTCTTTTCATTATATCTGATCTTCTACATCAAAGAAACAAGATTAATCATCTTATGGCCATGGGTCATTTCTCCTCTTCTAATATCCATTCTCAAGTTGTTAGCTTTTTTTAATAAAAGATTTATTATTACCATTTATTAAGCGCCTCCTGAATTGGGTATAAAACTCTGAATGGCAATGAAGCATCATGAGATTCCAAACAAACCACCCTCTGTTCTTTTTTCCCCCCTGTTTGTAGGGTGGAAGCTTTGACGTGGCTGACAGGATGTTCCACAGCGTGAAAAACACATGGGAGTCAGCGTCCAGCGAGAACATGAGTGATGTCAGGGAACTGATCCCAGAATTCTTTTACTTGCCTGAATTTTTAACCAACTGCAATGATGTTGAATTTGGTGAGTTAGCAGAAGTCAGTGGGAAACAGAGAGAGTGTGGGCTCTTCCTTTTTCTATGGCACTAACCTATGGAAATTTTTATTAACTTTCAGGTCCCCCCCAAAAGGAGACTATGGTTTGGACTAAGCTAACACTAGGAGGCAGCATAAATATAAAAAGTCATTTCCCTCTAGTTGTCTATGGTTTTCAACATCCGAATCTCAAGTTTTGTTGATGATCCTTGGGTGAAGAGAGTGTCAGTTGGGCTTTCTCACCTGTTTTACCTGCACATCTTTTTTGAGCACCAGGAGTAAATTCCTGGAATCTTTATCATAACCCTCCATCTGGGAAAAGATCATCTTTAACAGCATCAACTTCCTCTGATGCTGGCTCCTCCTCTCCCCCCATTTCCAGAAGCATTATGCCACCACCATTTTGTATATACCCTTCTGCAGTACAGAACACTGTGGGTTGTCACACAGATCACTTACCTTCTGAGATAGTATGCTTTTAAAGGGTAGCATAGTGCTTTTGGTGCAGCAGCATCCTTTATTGTTCCATAAAGTTCAGCTAAGACCCCCAATGCCCCAGCAACTAATTGAAGGGACCTGTAGTTGGCATCAATCTTGGGATCACTTATCCTTTTTGTGGCAGTCTTCCAGTGTGAGAAAGGGGAGATCCCTGCTAATGTCCAAGGAAATAGAACCACTCCAAGCTATGTCACCTTCACTGACACACAATGTTTAATCAGTGATGCTATAAGGAGTCAAGTTGCAGTGAACTTCACCAGCAGTCTTTGATGCAAAATGACTGATTGGTCACAGATTTGATACTGTGGTTGTACAGTCAGACATGAGCATTGACTAAACATGCATCTAAAGAAAGAGCATTCCACATGACTTTCCAAAAATTGAAGAACTCTAATTTGTAACCAAAGCAGTAGCAATTTAAAGGTAACATTTAAAGGGGTAGCTAGGTGGTGCAGTGGATAGAGCACTGACTTTGGAGTGAAGAGGACATACATTCAAATTCAATCTCAGGCACTTAATAGCTGCATGACGACGGGCAAGTCACTTAACCCCAATTGCCTTAATAACCAAAAAAGTAACATTTAAGCTACTGTGAGAATATGGGCCTTCTGAAGACTTGACTGTGTATAGAGGGAGAGAAATGAGCAGCACTGCACCTTTATCAGTATTGTAAACAAGTGGAAATGCAATGCTTGTCCTGGAGGAAAAACATCTATTTAAAACTGGCACCAATCAAAATAGTAGCATAGTATCATAAGATTTAAAGATGTAAGGAACCTTAAGGTCATGGGATCATAGAATTAGAGTGAGAAAGGGACTTGGGAGATAATGTAGTCCAAACTCTTTATGTTACAGATTAGAAACTGAGGCCCAAAGGAAATCAATAACTTGCAATGTTACCCAGGTAACGTTGTCCCTATTACCCCTAATACTAACCTGAGTAGAGGGATGATTTGAACCCGGGGTCTCTGACTCCAAATCCAGTGCTATTCCTCCTGTTCCATCCCTTGCTATGAGAAGCAAAGAAAGTTTAGACAAACTAGAGTAGGAGCAGAAATGGAAGCCCTAATCTGGGATATAGTACTTTTATTTTCCTTAACAAGAGTCTTAACCTCCCTTATTAAAAGAAACATCTTATTGAACCAGGCTTCATTATTTGCATTATTTATACCCTCACACTACTCTCAAGCCCAGCAAATCAGATTCAAGCAAGAGGATTAATTGTCAGTTAGGTAGAGAGGATAGTGCCTTTTAAGAAGCTTTAGAATCTTAAGGATACAGTCTCCTACTTTAAGGCATGAAAGAGTTGAACGATATAGCACCAGTCACCCTTTTGTCTTGTATCCAAAGGCTTCCAAAGTGTATTTCTCATTGACTTTTTCAAGCTTACCATTCAAGCTTCCATTCTCCATTTCCATTAAACTGGCCTACTCACTTCTCCCATGTGACTTTCCATTCCTGTCCCCATGCCTTCACCTCTTCTCATATATGTACTATGTTTCTCCATCATCTCTACTTCATAGAATTCCCATCTTCCTCCAAAGCATCACTCAGGTGCCACCTCCTTTACAAGGCTTTCCTGGTACCCCCAATTGTCATCACTCTTTTCACCTTGAAATTTCTTTCTATTACTTGGTATATAATTCATGCTTATTTGTGAATATCAGCAAAATAGAGTGGAATCTCTTGGAAGGCAAAGATAGTTTCATTTTCTGTCTGTATCTCCATAACTTGCCATGGTGCCTTGCATGTAGAATGAGTGCTTAACAAATGTTCATTGAAAAATAACTAATATCTTATTCTTTGCACTTAAAGATTGACAATGGGTTTTCTTTACAACTACCCTGGGATTTATAGTGAAAATATTACCTTCATTTTAAAAATGACAAAACTGAGACTCAGAGGTTAAATGCTTATTCTTACACATTTAATAACTGTAGATGATGGAATTCAAAGTCGGGTCTCTAGAATCTAAGTCCATCACTCTACCCTGAATAAAATCCTTTATGTTTTCTTCAGCTTACTACCCAACTCATCTGCTGTGTTATCATGGAACCATTGAAGAGCCACCAATTTTAATCTCAGTAGAAAATTACTAATAAACTTGTCACACTTATAAAGTGCTTTGGGATCCTGGGAGATGAAAGGAGTTATGCATTCTAAAGACTGCCTTTATTGTTCCTGTTATAATTATGTCTTTAATTTATTTTTAATATATACTCATTTTCAAAGCCTTAAAGAACAGACAAAAAAATGTAACCTTAAGAGGAATGAGCAACCAGAAGTTATCTGTAAAATGGGGATAATGATAATAATGATGTCACCTCTCTTACAGAGTTGGCGTGAAGTTCAAAAGAGATTTTATATATTTATATGGTATATGTGTCTGTATTACATATTTAACATGTATGTGTATATTTGTCATTTTGCAGACCTTCAAAGTCTATATGTTTATGAGCTATTATTCATATTGTTTTAATTAGTAGCAGCTCTTGTCATCATGTCATCATCCTCATCTTCTTTTGGGTCTGTCTTTCCTATGGGAACCATTTTACATCCTCTGTATTTAACCGTCAGTCTTCACCTACATTTCTTCAAATCCATGGCTTTTGTTAGCAGAAGAAAGAACACATTTTGTCCCTTCTCAAGAAGTAGCTAAGATCTTCCTCTAACCCTCCTCCTTGGTAATGAGTTCTATTGCCAGGCTTCTGTAAGAAGCTTTTCTAGGATCTGTGTTTCAACTCTTTGAGCTTTAACAGTTCAGCATCACCTACACATCACCATGAGGCATCAGAGGAGGACTTTAGTGGAAGTTATAGTTATTTTAAAGTGCTGTGTATGTGTGTACATATATGTGTATATGTATATATGTGTGAATACATAGTTTTATCTCATTTGATCCTCATAACAATCCTAGGAAATAGTTGCTATTATTATCACTCATTTTGCAGATGGGGAAACCAAGACAGAAATTAAGTGCTATGTCAGGGTCACACACGTAGCAAATATCTGAGGCAGAATTTGAACTTAGGTCTTCCTCACTGCAAGCCCAGTGCTCTATCTACTGTGCTACCCAACTGTCTGTACAATGGAAGTTTAATTACAATGGCTATGGATAACAATTTTATACAGTTCTAAAGAGTGTATTCCATAGAGGATATAGATATGAACTAGACCTGATTTATTTTTTTAATTAAACATCTTTGAAATTAACAAGCGTTTATTTTTGTCCCTCCCACCCCCTACTCCCCACATACATTAAGAAAACGAAAATAAAAACAAAACTTTATGAAAATATTCACAGTCAAGCACATTGGCCATATCCAGGAAAGCATTTCTTACTCTACCTGTTTAGTCCCTCACCTTTCTGTCAGGAGATTGACAGCACTCTTGATCTCCTGGCCTTTGAAGTCCTGTTTGACTAATGCATTGATCAGAATTCATTGACATAAGGAGCTCTTGGAGTACGGGGGTGGTGGGGGGAGGAAACATTCTCTAATAATAAAGGTTATTACTTTCTCTACAGCTTATAGCTTTGGAATATTTCCTACCCTACTGAGAAGTTATGTGACTTGCCCAGGGTATCAGAGTCAGTTTGTGGTAGAGTTGGGACTTGAAGGAAGATTTTACTTTGCTTGAAAACCAGCTCTCATTCCACTACACTAACCTTCCTCACCTTGGGTTCCTCTTAGATGTTTGATGAGTAAATGAAACTAGAGAGAACGGCAAATTTTTCAATATCCCCAATACTGAGATTAATTCAGATTTTAACTAAATTATTCCTGCCTTTAAACTTTTGCAGGCTGCATGCAGGATGGAACTGTCCTAGATGATGTCCTTCTCCCACCATGGGCTGAAGGAGACCCTCAGAAATTCATTAGCCTACACAGGCAGGTGAGTATCCACTTGAAAGCAATTTTTCCATCCTGTCTTCCCATCTGCATTACTTAATTTAGTTTTGAAGCCATATAGTCATTGAAGTCAGGCTTTTTTTCTATCAAAATCAAGCTTCAACCTAATTTCATGAAGAAGCTTCTAAGTAAAATAGATTTTAAAAATAATACATCTTATAGACTCTTCTATATCCTAGAGATGGAGAAAAGGACTTGTCTCCAAATAATACATCTTATAGACTCTTCTATGTCCTAGAGATGGAGAAAAGGGGAAGGAGAGCTGGTACTTTTTTGAAATGATCAAACAAAAGCTATTAGGGTAGAGTTCGAAAATACCAAGCCAGTCTTATGATTTTTTTTTCTGAAAGTTTAGATGATAGGAAGGGTATAAACAAGCCCCTTTGGTTCAGTTTCCCTTCCTGGTAATCCTGCCATAGAAAGGGACACCTGGGAAATTACTCGAAACCGAAAAGCAGTCCAATCATCTTCTCTAGGAGCTGATAAGGATGACAGATCCCTGGGTAGCCCTGGGGTAAGTCTGTTGCTATAAACACCTTGAAGTTGCAAGGCCTAGCACTTGCTGTTGGCAAGAGAGCCTCTCTCTTCTCAGAACAGAAGATAATTATAGCAGGAATGCCCTGCCTCCTCATTGCCCAAATCTTTGGTACACGATTCTACGTGACCTTTTCAAACATCAAGTCACACACTAGACTGCCTATTTATTAGACCGGGTGCAGGGCCAATCCCTTTAGCTTTCTGGATTGGGGACAACAGACAAGCAGCATGGAACATTTGCTGCTTGTCTAACCTTGTACAGTAATTACACCTTTGGACAGGATTACTTGGTCCAGCTGGGCTGGGCTTTACAAATCTGCCCTGAGAGCTAAACCATTATCCCAATGCCTGTAAGCCAACTGGTTTCAGGCCTGAATCGGGTAGCATTGTATCTCTTGGCAGGGAGAGTACAAGTAAAAATGTGAAATAAAAGTTAGTCTTCAGTTCCCTCATCCTTATCACCTCCTCCTTATCTCTAGGTATTTAGAACCCCAATGGCATCACCTTACGGATCCATGGAAGCACTTAGGAGGCAATATAATACAGTGGAAATAGCTCTGATTTTGGAGTGAGAGGACTAAGCTGTTACAACTGATGTTATAACTTTTATGACCTTTGGCACATTATCTAACCTCCCTGGACCTCAACTTCTTCAAACTTTTTAAATGATTTAGAGGATTAGATGGCTTTCTGAGGGCTCTGCCACGTCTATATTCACATTATCCCTCCCCATGGTACCATCACTTACTTAGATTCTCCTCTTCTATCAATATATCTTATGTCCCATTCTGATCTGGCCTTGATGAGACTAGGTAGTGGAAGGGTTTCTCTGAGTCCTACAAATGATGCTCTTTCCCATCCTACCACAAATGGGTATCTTAGATGAAATGGAAGAAAGTGAAGGTACTGACTTCTATACCTTCCCATCTCTATTGCCCACAACAATTATTTTAGGAATATGATTAAATGACAGTATGACCAATTCTAAATAATTTCTATTTGGCCAATGTGTTGAGCCTGTTTCAGTACCCACAATAAGTGTTTAATTAATGCTTCTTGACTGACTAACTCATGTTAGAACCCCACCTCCACACTATTGGAAATGTCCATTGTTCTGTAGCTCATTGTGTTGTCCAGTTGGCTTCAATTGTGTCCTGCTCTTTTCCACCCCATTGGGGTTTCCTTGGCAAAGATACTGGATTGGTTAGTCATTTCTTTCTCTAGCTCATTTTACAGATGAGGAAGCTGAGGCAAACAGGATTACATGATTTGATCAGGGTCACACTGATAGTAAGTGTCTGAGGCCTGATTTGAACTCAGAAAGAGGAATCTTCCTGACTCCAGCCCTGCCACTGTATCCACTGTGCAGATGAGGCTAAACGCGAGAGATGTTCTCATATATATATATCAAGATATGGGCAAAATCGTCCAAGATTCCTAATTCCTGGCACTTGTATACCTTCACTATATAAATCTATGGGTTTTTTTTAAGGTTTTGGCACATTTTATATATAAGAATTATAAAAGACTGTCATGTTTCTATTCATAGAGGTAACAAACAGTGTGTAGTTGTTAGAGAGCTGGCCTTGAAGTCAGGAAGACTTGGGTGCAAGTTTTGTCTTTGACACCTTTTAATTCTATGACCTTGGCTAAGTCATCTCTCTGAACCTCAAGCAACCCTCTAAGGTTCTGAGTTCCATTTGCTTATCTGTATCAGTGGAGGGAGTTTTGATCATGGGAGTTCCTTTTTTGGATGAAACTACATGGGTGGATCTCTCTCCCTAGTTCATTTAATAAACAACAACACGTGTTTCTACACAGTCACACTTTGGACACTTGAGGGAAAGGCACTAAAAATAAAGCTATGTCTTTCCTTTGTTGTTTCTTTATTTCTTTTTCTTGCTAATTTACAGGAATAGGTATAGCCAGTGAAACTTTAATGAGGGAATCATTCATAATCATAAGAAGCCAAAATGGGCCTTGGAACCAGTCTCAGTGCTGGCCCTCTTGGCCACATAACAGCATCCCTACGACTTTTCTTGTTCATTGCAGAGTGAGTGGATCTCCATGGGGGAGGGCAGCACTCCTGCCTCCACATCTCTGCATATAACCACTTCCATCCAGTTCCACACAACCACCATGGTGTTTCAGGTCCTTGAAGATCCCCTCTTGCCTAGATTATTCCCATGACCTCCTAAATGGCCTCCCTGCCTCCAGTGTCTCTCTACTCCAAGCCTTTCTCCACTCTGCCTAAGAGATCTTCCTTAAGTGAAGGTTACTCTGCTTCTGCATCCTGTGAGCCAACCGAACTAGCCTTCTCTGTGTTCCTCACACACAACACTCTATCTACCATCTCTGAGCCTTTGCATTAGCTGAGGCCTCTGTCTGGAATGTACTCCTTCCTCCCCTCTACCTCGTAGAATCCTTTTCTCCTTTTAAGACCTCAAGCACCACCTTCTTCATCTATAAATGGGAATAGTAATAGCACCTTCACAGAGTTGTTGTGAGGACTGAATGACATGTTTACATATGTAACCTGTTTTAAAAATCTTGAAGTACTGTATAAATGCTGGCTGTTATTATGTCCAGGTACTATGGCATCACCAGGGGTAAAAAGATAATGAATAAAATAATCCCTACTCATAAGAAGCTTATTCTGAGAACATAAATAAATGTCATGTGATGCTCAAAATGACTCTGTAAAGTAGACACTATTATTATCCTCAACTTATAAATGGAGAAATTAGATTTGAGAGAAGTTGAGTAACATGCCAAAGGTCACACAACTAGTAAATATGTCAAGCAGGATTCCAACTCAGATCATCCTGATTCAAGTCCAACACTCTATCCACTGGGCTACCTGGCTGCTTAACATAGTAGGTGCTTAATAAATGCTTATTGATTAGCTGACATTTCCTTATCCTCTTTCTCAGTCCCATCATCAAGGCATAAGGGCCTCTTGAGAAGTTACCCCTTTTCTTAGAAGGATTTGGCTCTGATTCTAACCCTCTAAACCACCCTCAGAATCTTTAAAATCAAAAGCCAGGAACTTTTCATCATGAACATCAATGCTCTTGTTAGCAGAGTAAATTGAGAGTGGAGGAGGCAAATTCATGAGCTTCTCTAATGCAGGCTTTCTAAGTGAGGTGTGATTTACAAATGAGCATCTGATGGGCTCCCTGTGGCTTTCCTCTTCCTCAAAATGGAATGGAAATAAAGGACGTGCCAAAAAAAATTCCAAGCAGCTCTCCCCAGATTCCTCTGCGTGGCTCAGTTAAAGAACCTCATGGCATTAAGACTAATCCATGTTGTCCAACCTTAGATGCCCCCATGGATGTGGAAACGGGTCATAGTTTGAATGCTACCTTCAATTATGTCTGGTGAAGGCCTCCCGGTGACTTCCATGAACCTGGGATCATCTCCCTTTGGGCTGCTCCTTACTTCTTCTTGCAGCCACCATTATTTTTGCCAAGGTCTCCCTGAGTTCAGGTCAGAGGCCCAAATTTCCTTATGCAGGCACATTCTTGCCCTGACTATGATTATTTTATAAAGTAGAAGTAGCATAAGGGGGGTGAGGGCAACCATGTGTGTGCTGGTTTTTGCTGGATGCCAGGAATTGGAGAATTTCATGGGCAATTAATATATTAGTCTATTTGGCTTCCCATCATGGACAGAGATGCAATCCCTCATCACTATTATGCTGTGATATATGTATGTACTCTGAGTCACCAAAGCAAGCACACTCCAATGTGTAGGATCATGGGATGCTAGAATTAGGACCAGAAGATACTTTACAGATAGTCAAGTTCAACCCTTCATTACAAGATGAGGAAATGTCAAACCAGAGAAGTGAACTGACTTTTTGTAGGTCACACAGATGGCAGAGCTGTAGTTGAATCCAAGTCCTGTCTCATTCCACTGAACTGTGTCACATATGATATGTTTAGAATGAAAATGGAAAATCAAGTCTTTGCATCAATTACCTAACCTTTCCCTACCTCATATGCAAATGGAGAAGGTTAGAGCACGTGATCCCTTGAGGTCCCTTCCACTTCCAGATCAATGATCCCAGGATCTTACAAATGTATCAGGGAATCCTGGGCAAACAACCAGATCTGCATTCTGCTCATTATTATGCTAAATCTTGATTTCAGGCTCTGGAAAGTGACTTCGTTAGTGCCAACTTGCATCACTGGATAGACTTGATTTTTGGGTATAAGCAACATGGACCAGCTGCAGTAGAGGCTATTAATACCTTTCACCCATACTTCTACGGAGACAAGATGGACCTTCAGACTATCACTGATCCCCTCATTAAGAGCACCATCCTGGGATTTGTCAGTAACTTTGGGCAGATACCTAAACAGGTATAGCATGTATTTTATCTTGCTTTCTTAAACGAGCATATTTGTATCAAGGACCTGGCATGAGATTTCCTCAGAGGTTAAGAAAACTGGATAATGTAATACTGTGACCTGAGCAAGGGAGAAGACATTGGAGTCTGGAATCTTCTTTTATTTTTTCTGTCAATCTCATCTTTTAACCATTGGATCCACAAATGTTCAGGGGAAAAAAGTAGGAGAAATATAGTATATCTCAATACTGCCTTCTGAATCTTTTGATGAAGTTTCAGGTATTCTGGCTTACTCCATTTTCATCATGCCTCTTCACACCAAAGAACAGTATATGTACTCTTTTATCTAATATCCTCTGTATATAACATAAGTAAGCACTTATTGAATCCAGTCCTACTTATATGCCCTAGACATGGGTCCCATCTCAAAAATGTTATATTCCTGAATACAGTCACCCATAAACAGAATCTCTGGCATGTAAAAGAAATCAGTAAGCCATGTGAATCTGAAAGATAAACCCAGAGAGAAATTGCATGCATTCTATTGAAAACTGCTCTTCACAAATCCTTTTGGGTAGAAGTTTAATGGGGAAACTTGGATAATCTCTTAGTCTATGCAATTGGAGAGTTATAAAATCAAGCAGGGATAATTTTGAGGCAAGATAAGCATCATTAAGAAATAAGGCCTGGGCCAATATAAATCAGATTTTGTGTGCTAAACAAAATCTATGGTCTTAATGATTTTTAAAAACATTTGTTAGTATTCACATGAAATATTTCAGTTTTACTCTGAGTAGAAAAAAAGTAATTTCTTTAAAGATAATATTAAATTGTTATTACTACTATTTTTACTTATGGGGAACTGAGCTATATTAAAGACTAACCATCTGGATATTGTGTTGGTTGACTTCTACTAATAGTCTCCTCTAAGGCAGTGATTAAATGGTGAAGAAAAGACAGATGCCAGAAATGTTGTCGAGGTAGAATTAACAAGTCTTGGCAACTGATTGACTATGGAAGATGAAGGATAGAGAAAACCTGAAGTTTGTAACATGGATGTGACAGCATATTTTCAAAAGCTATGCCAGTAGAAGCCAAGCTCTGATAGTCCTTACCACTGGAAAGGCTTTGAGTATAGACCTGACAGTAGACTGGGTTTCTTTTCGTTCATTCATTTATTCATTCATTCATTCAACATTGATGTCATTGGTCTTCTTTGAGAATGAAGGACAAGCAACAAGAGACTGTTAGAGGGTAGGCATTGTGGTAGGCACTGGGAAAACAAAGACATAAGTGAAAAAGGCATTGCCCTCAGGCATCTTACATTCAACCTGGGGAAAATAACATGTATACCAGACAAGAGCTGGAATGCTGTGGATCAGTATCAGCAAGTTGACCCCTTTGATTGGAATGTAATCAAGAAGAATAATGAACAGTGACCCTCGACAGCACCAGATCATTTTCAATATTAAACACAGTAATTTTCTTATGGGTGAGAGACATGATTAGCCCTGTGTTTTAGAAATATCTAGTTGACTTCTCTGTGAAGATTAGATTGTAGGTCACAGAGACTAGATATAAGTAGATCACTTAGGAAGCTATTGTGGCAATTTAGACAAGGGATGTTAAGGATCTAGGGCAGAGATTTAAAAAAGTGTAGAGAATGAGAGATAGATAGATAGATAAGATAGATATACACAAAAATACATATGTGTACATATGTATACACACACATATATATGATGTACATTATACATATATACATACATACATACATGCACACATATGAGATGTTGTTGAGATGGACTTAAGACTTGTTAACTGATTGGCTAAGGGAGATGAGAGACAGGAAAGAAGTATAGATAACCCCAGCATTGTAAACTTGGATGCCTGGATGGTGGTGCCCCCAAAAGAAATAGTGAAATAAGTTAAAAAGAGGGTTGATTTGTTTTGTTTGAGGAAAGATAATGAGTTCTGTTTTGGACCTGTGAAGTTTTAGATGACAAGGCAATATCCAATTTGAAATGTCCATTTAGTTATTATTGATGTGAGACTGGAGTCTGGTGGTAGAGATGGATTCAATGAGCTTGGAGTCACTCACCTAGAGATGAAAACTGAATCCATGAGAACTGATGAGATCACCAAAAAAGATAGTAGAAGAGAAGATGTAGCTTAGTTAATAGAGTTCTGAGTCTAGGGTCAAGAAAGCCTGAATTCAGATCCAGTCTCTAAAACTTCTTAGTTGTGTGACCCTGAGCAAATGACAACTTTTGTTCACTTTAGTTTCTTTTTGTTTTTTTAATATTTTTCCCAATTCCATATAAAAGACATTTTTAACATTTGTTGTTTTAAATTTTGAGTTCCAAATTCTCTTCCTGCCTCTCTCCTTTCCCACCTCATTGAAAAGGCAAGAAATTTGATGTAGGTTATATATGTTTTACCTTTTTTTATCTGTAAAATGGGTATAAGAGCACCTACCTCCTAGGATTGTTGTTGAGGACCAAATGAGATAATATTTGTAAAGCACTTAATGTAGTGCCTGGCACTTAGTAAGCACCATAGAAATGTTAGTTATTATTGTTATTATCATCATTATTAAAAGGCTTCCATGGCAGAGCCCCAGATACACCTGATACACCTATGCATAAATAGTAAGACATGGATGATCCAGCAAAGGTTATTTCTATCTTTTAGAACTCCAAGGTTCATCAAAGGAAGAAAGAGAACTAAGAGAGTACAAGGTCACCAAAATCTAGAAAAGAGAGAGTATCTATGAGTAAACAGTGTCTCATGCTACAGAGAGGTCAAGTAACATGAGGACCAAGAGAAAGCAATTGGATGAAAAAATAATCTTGGTGGGGGGATGAGAAAAGGTGTGTGTGTGTGGGGGGGGGCAGTTTAGTTGTGCCAAAGTGCAAAAGTGAGAAGACAGTGAGAGAGAAGGAAGTAGAGGCAATGAGTGGAGATTATTATTTCTATAAGTTTGACTGTGAATAAAAAAGAAGATATACAATAGTTTAAAGAATCAAATGTAAGATTTTTTTTAGGCTGGGAAAACTTGGGCATGTTTGTACAAGAAGTTGGTAAATAGGGAAAGGATGAAAATTAGAAAGGAGAGAATGACTATGGGGACAATCTTCTCAAAGAGATGGGATGGGATCAAGGGCGTGACTAGAAGGGTTGGTCTAAGGGAGGAGGTTTATCTCTTCACTGGAGACTAAAACATGCATATGTGTTTGTCCTTCATTGCCAAAGAAGACCATGCCATCAGAGAAATGATGACGTGACTTGCACTTGACTTTGTTTTGAGTGAGAGAGGACTGTGCAGGTCACCAGGCTCACTTCTCCTCCAGGGCCATCTGAATCCAGTGACCAGATATTCATCAGGATGACTGGAGATGACCCAGGGTGAGGCAATTGGGGTTAAGTAACTTGCCCAAGGTCACACAGCTAGTGAGTGTCAAGTGTCTGAGGTGAGATTTGAACTCAGGTCCTCCTGACTCCTGCACTGGTGCTCTATCCACTGCACCACCTAGCTGACCTGGAGACTAAAGCAAAGAAGAATGGATAGGTAATGTCAAAAATTGTTGAGCTTTAGAATAGGAAATAAGAGGAAGTTCATGTTCAATGACCTCAGTTTTTCTCAGTGAAGTATCAGGTGAGGTCTTCTATTGAAGGGAGCAAAAGGACTAATTGGTGTTCTGTGGAAGACTTGAGAAGTTTGGAAAAGCTGATGTGGGAAATGTGATAGAAATTCAGTTAAAGAGGAATAAAAGGACTGCCTTTGCTACAGTGAGGGCCCAGTAGAGAAACATTATATTGGTAATGGATCCAGTCAGCATATTTATATGACTCTTTCTAGAACATACGTAAGAAGTGAAAAGGTGGAATATTGGGAGCAGTACAGAATTAGGATTTCACAAAGCCAGAGTAGTGAGAGCACAAAATGGAAATGAATTCAGTGGTAAAGGGCAGTGAATAGTTTGAACTGTTAACTGGGAATAAGAAAGGGAAAGGAAAATAAAGAAGAGAAAGCTGAGTGAGTCTGGGAAGGAAATATATTGATCGAGGCTTTCTTATCTCTGGCATTGCTCTGGAAGACAGTGTTTGAGCTTAGGCTGAGATCATTCAAGTTGGGTGGTCTCAGTTTTAGACTTCTTTATGTTTTTCTACAAAATTTGGCACTGAGAAAAAATAACCAGTAGAAGCCAAAGACAGTCGAGTATGGGAAGACTATTAAAGGCCGTTCATGACTTTTCCCCAATCTGGTCTTTGACTCATTGGAATAAATACTCTTAAAACATTTTATATAATCTCAGATTGCATAAAATTCTTCTATAGTGAAGAGGGAGTGCCGAGAACAGAACTGACTGCAAATGACAAAAGTATTGATTCTCAGAAGGAAAAACAAGGTCACATGTTGATGCCACCAATGAAATAAATCTCTTTTCAGAATTTGTGTATTCTAAAATTATATTGAGTTGTTAGTCAGTTAAAACCCCTAAGACTTTTTTCACATGAACTTAGGAGACCTAAAGTAAAGGTTTTTACTTGAATGCCAAATAAAGCTGTCAAAATGAATAAATAAATAAATAGATAGATAGATAGATAGATAGATAGATAGATAGATAGATAGATAGATAGATAAATGATAGATAGATGAACCAGCCAATCAATCAGTCAATGAAACTATCTTAAGCTGTATGACTTCTAGAAGTCTGAGCACTGCATCTAAGAGGGAGACTTATTAACCAGAGTGAATCAAAATGGAGATAGGGCTTGAAATCATTGTAGATAAAGAAAAATAACAAAATCTTATTGATTGAGGATGTTTTCCTTGGAGAAGACAAAACATAGGTGGCCTCATCATTATTACCATTATCAAACATTTGAAGAACTCTCATTCTGGAAGGGGAAAAAGAAGCCTAGAAGCAAAGAGGCTTGGAGTTGGACAGAACTTCTCAGGTGATCTAGTTCATTTCTACCTGAAGCAGAATCTTGTCTACAGTGTCCCCAACAAGTGGTCCTCTAAATTCTCTGCAAAGTCCTCTTGTGAAAGGGAGTTGCCTGTTTTGCAATAAACTCTCCCTTTGGGGGACTGCTCTCTATCTGGGATTAAAAAGAAAACAGCCTTAATTTTTCTTCTCCAGGTGAAGTATTCCTGGTTCCTTCAGCCTATCCTAATACATAATGGTTCCAAGTCCCCTCACCCGCCTGGTTGACCTAATCTGCTTAGGCTCCTGTCTGGTCCAGAGCAGAGTGCAGTAGGACTCACATCATTTGTCTTCCATTAGCATGGCCTATAACTGAATTGTTGTTTTACTGAATATTGCTGACTCAGAATGAGCTTGTAATTCACTAAACCATCTGTATATGTTTTACACAAATGGTGACTAGCCATGTCAAACCCATCCTGTACTTTTGAAATTGATTTTTTGAACCCAGAAAAGTGGAAATCTCCTCTAAGGATCCATCGTTGACTCTCTTCTCTTCTCCCTCTATACTATCTCACTTATTGATCCCATCAGCTCCTATTAGTTCAATAATTTTCTCTACGCAGGTCATTCGCCAAACTATATATCCAGCCATAGTCTCTCTCCTGAGCTACAGACCCATATCTCCTGTAGGAACCTGAAATTCACATGTCCTAAGCAGAACTCATTGCCCTTACTCCAAAACTTAGCTTGCTTCCAAAATTTTTTATTACTGTCAAAGATACTGCCATTTTTCCTGTCATGCAGGCATGCAGCCTTGGTGTCATCCTTAAATCCTCACTCTTACTCACTCCACATATCTAATCCACCAAATTGTGCTAATTTCAAGCTCTATTTATCAAAATCTATCTATTTTATACACAAGGATATTATGCGACTGTCAACTCTTTACTAAAAATTCATTCATGCTAAATCTATAGAATTCTATTGAAATACTAAGATGGTAAATCTTACCATCTTTTGAAAAAGAAAAAGGAAATATGACCTGTTAATTGCCTCTTGATGAATGCTTGCTGGCTTCTATTGATCACCCTTTCTAGGTACTCACAAAACTTCCCTTTAATAATATGTTTAAATTTCTTCATTCCTCCAAGAAATGAAGTTATGCTTATTAGCTTACAGTTTAAAGAAATCCCTTTCTTAATGCTTTTAAAAAAAAATCTGGACCACATTTTCCAAGTCATTGGCTTTTGTGCTTTTCCCATTCTCCATGATTTTTCACCACTGATGGTGGCTAACTAATTAATCACACTTGCCAGTTGTTAAAAAGCTCTGGGATATGGTCCAGGTGTGGTCATTTGAACACATAAAAGGCTTTTTTCCCTATCTTCTCATGTTTATTGAAGGTAGAATTCCCTTGTAGTTGTTTTTGTTCTGTCCTGGACATGGTTTTTCTTAGTTGAGAAGAGATAAACAAAATAAGATTTGTCTTGCATTGTTCTTGTCCCATCCACTCCCAAGTAAGGTCACTCTTCCTCCTCTTACATCCAATACAAATTTGTTCTGCTTGACTCAAAATAGAAAAATTGGGACCTGTGGCAGAAATTAAAGTGAGGTAGATGGTTAATTTTATATAAGAAACTACTTCCTAACTATTAGAGCTATTCAAAAATGGAATGAGCTGATTCATTAAGTAGTGAGCTCCTTATTGCTAGAAGTATCCAAGGAGAGTGACACTTATCAAAGACATTGCAGACTGGATTCCTATATTAGGTAAAACTGAAATAGATGGCTTCTAATATTCCTCATAACTCTTAGATTCTATTATTTGAGACCACTATCGCATAAACTGCTAGGGGTACCAGGATTTTTTCAAATGTACAATTCTAAGGAGAGATACAGACCTTTTCTATTTTTCAATTCAGAAAATATTAAATACCTACTATGTGCTAGTCAGATCCCAGATAGACCTACATTTCGTAGGAAAGCTGTATCAATCTTCAAGTCCTTTCCACAAAAAAAAAAATTAAATACCAATTGTATGAAAAAAAGAATTAGAGGTGGGTTCAAGTTTCAATTTAATTTTCTCTTGGATGAATTAGAAGTGGTAGAAAGGTGGTACATGGTAGCAAAAGTTGGTATATGGTAGACAGTAAGTGATATGAATACTTTCATTACCACCTCCAATTCATCCAAGAGAAAATTAAATTGAAAGTTGTTCTTGCCCCTAATTCTTTTTGATTTGATATACCATAATAATTTCTATCCCAGCATCATGGGAAACCAAACACACACACACACACACACGCACACACACAATTATTATGCATTTATTGTTCTGAAATTCATTTCCATATCTCTTTTGTTGAATTTTCTCTTGTGAATTTTGTTTCTTTGTTTTGTGTTCAAGCTCTTTACCAAACCACACCCAGCCAGGACTGTCCAGGGAAAACCATCAGGAAAAGAAATATCTCTCTCCACTGGCCCAACTGGCTGCCCACCACCATTTTTCTGTACCCTGCATAGTCTGAAGCCCTCCCTCGTTACAGTCAAAGGTACTTTTTGGGGTTTTTGTTTGTTTGTTTTGGTTTTTACAGTCTATTTCTCCTTTAAAATCTTGCTGTGGGGAGCTGGACGTTTACTTCCAAACCTACCTAAGGTGTAATATGTCATTGGACTGAGTCCAGGACCATGAATTTGCATTATCTGGCAGGCTTCTAAATTTGAGCCCTTGGGAATGTACTAAGAATTCAAGTATTGAACCTCTATGATGTTATATTTCTTCGATCTTAATGGGAATCTTGGGAAAAGCCCATGCCCTGGCAGCATCCCAAATCTCTACTCTGAATCCATTGTGTACTACTAGAAGCACTTTCATTGTTTGTCATCTCCTACAGACATGCATATGCATGTCCACACATGGGCACTCAAGTACAACACGTACACATTTATATACCCCTTCAACAAAGGTTTTGTTTATAGATTAAAACATACAGGAAAATCCACAGGTCTAACAAGCTAGATTTTCACCATCCATTGTTGTGGCCCTCTCTAGAAGATATTTATACCTTTCAGTATTGTCTACATGACAAGTCAGCATGGTTACTTATGCTGCAGAACAAACACTAGTGGCTGCCTAAAGCCACCGCATGGTGGGGGATTTGTGTTGGAGCACCGGAGGGCTGAACAAGTTTACTAACTCCATTTTGGGAGCAGCAGCAGCCCCGTGAAAGTCCTTATAGTGTAATTTTCTTAGATCATTTGTATGAGATTTTGTCCATGGCTCTGCATGATGTTAAAAACTATATAAAGACTAGATTCTGGTCCAGAAGTCTCCTTAAAAAAATGAAAATGGCCCAGGAGTGGACTGTGAGTCTATTAGGCAAGAATCAACCTGAATAAATTTGGAGACGTCACCACAAAAATGACCTCCAGCTAAAGATGACTCTTCAGCCATAGCAACTAAGAAAGACTATATTTTCTGGCACAGATAGTTAGTCCTTTGTACCAGTGAAGGAAATACCCACATTGATGAAAACATGGATGAATCCCTAAGGTAACGATAATAACAATTCCCCTTCTATCTCTCAACTCCAACTTGATATAGTAGTTATCTCTAACAAAGCATTCTATGGAGGTTGTCTTCTTGCCAATGGTCTCCCAAAATAGCCACCAGCAAAGCTGTAGCCATCCCTAATGACTACAGTAATTGAACTGTAGCCCACTTTGTTGGCAGGAATTATAGCACATGGTGCTATGTTAATTTATCCTAGATTTTTTTTCTTCTTTCTGATGCTACCTGATGTACTTAGGAGACACAAACAGCTCACAGAAGGCTGATCGCTTAAGTGCTTTTGGCTAGAGAAAGATCCTACATCAGTATGCAATATTTAAATAGCATAGTTTCCTTTGGTGGGTGGTACCATAAATGGTCCTGTCTTGTCTTGAAAGGGTAAATGTGCTTAAGTAAGTTCTTAACTGGGTTGGAATCCCAATGCTGCTACTTAAAGCCTCTTTGACCTTGAATGTGACATATAAACTTTGGATATTCACTAAACTCAAGGCAAATTAGCTGAACTGTGAATGGAACTTTCTATAAAGGAGTAGCTGAAACATTGGAGATAAAAGAATTTTTTTTTTTAATTTTCACAGTTTAGAGTGTCAGTACATCCTTTTTTGAATACTATTTCTTTTTGTGGTAATTTTAAATGTACATTGGATATAATCTAAATTGTTGCAAAGTCAGAGACAATGAGAAGTAAAAAGATAATGAGATTTGGAGTCAGAAAATCTAGATGAAAAATCACTTACTACCTATGTGGCCTTGGGGAAGTCATCTTTCCATTCCAGGCCTCAGTTTCCCCATTTGTCAATGAAGGTGTTGAATTATATCACCCCCTCAGTTCTCTTCCATATCTAACTTTATGTTCCTCCTAAAGTTTGATTGATTACATTGTATTTCACAAGCTAAATGCCAGCCTACTAACTGTGTGGTAGATATGTACATTTTCCCCCTGGGATCAGAGTCTCCCAAAGGAGCCATTGGACACATCGTTCCTACTGAGAAATACGTTTTAGCTGTGGAGAAAAACAAGGTGCTGATTCCACATAACTGGAGCAAGACCTTCAGCTGGGGATTTGATGACTTTACCTGTTGCCTGGGAAATTATGGATCTGACAAGGTAAGAAGAAATGGTTTAAAAAAAAAAAAAGCTGTACTCTCTGTTTGAAGGCAGAAATAGACTTGTGAGGTTTTGAGGTTGATATTCATACTGTAGAGACAAAACCCCAGAGTCTTAAAACCCAGATTTTAAGAGGCCTTCCAAGCTGCTCTTTTGGCATAAAATTTGGCATGATATAAACACATTCTTATTTGCATGCATGAAGATACTGTACTATAAATATAGAGGCTACGATTCAGTGTCAATAATTCATATTCCCGTGTAAGAAGTTTCATTTTCAGAAATGGAATCTTAAAAGATATGTTTTGGCAGCTGTATCAGATGAGTAAACTGTATTACTACCTATAGCAGAATGGAGTGGAGGGAGAAGAAAGGTGGGAAGCTTTTCAGACACCTGAATAATGTTTTTCAGTCCATACTGCTTGAGTGAGGTTATTCAGCACCTCCTTGTCAGCAGATAAAGATTTCTAGGAAGAACACGACAAAACTAAGGAGTAGCCTGGAGGAAGCTGACCCGAAATTTAGCCTTCACACTCAATACCATTGGGTTTTAGCTTCATTCAGCCATCACTGAAGATGCCACTGATAGTAATCACTGAGATAAACTAGAAACAATAGCTAGCTATCCATTTGTCTCAGGTGGTTAGTAGGGAGCTGGACCTGAGCTTATGAGCATAAGATATAATGTATCTTTGAACTAAATCTATCCTCATGAATTTGAATTAGTTAACTGATTTCTATAGTCTAGGTCTTGGTTATATACCAAGAGGGTCATTATTCTGAAGTATCACTTAATGTTGTGATCACAGTAGTTTCAGTTGACTTGCTGAACTTATCACGTCTTAGGGTTCACTCAGAATCATTCTGAAGATCTATGGAAGTCCAAAGACCTCATGGTCAAGGTTAGTTCTATGCATAGGCAGAATAGGTAATTACCTCCAACTTATCAGACACCCAAAAGCCCAAAATATATACCAAACAATGAGCCACAACATCTGACCCATTTCCTTAGAAACACCAGGTCTGATAATTTCACCATTTGATTCACCAATGGGTTAGGAAAAAATAATTGAGGGAGGGGGGAGAGAGGATTTATCTCTAATTAAAATGGACATCAATTACCTTGGAAGACCCATTTCCATGGAGTAAGCAGATAAATTAATGATCATTTTTAGGAGACAGAAAGATATTGGCTCTAGGGAGGTAAGATACAAAACAAATGTTAGTGTAGGGAGTGCCAGTAACTTCTTACGATATGATGAGGAATTGTACCAGAGAGAGCACTCTAGAGAACTTGGGGTCCTTGGAAGTTGAGAGGTACTATGAAAGATTCATATAAAGATGGATAATCACTAAATAATATAAGGAAAGGGATGATGATGAAGATGATGATGGTCATGATAAATTACATCAATGGAATACTTTGAAATTTTCAACATGATTTACATAGTTTATCTGCTTTGATCCTTACAACAACCTGTGAGGTAGGTCCTTCAGGTATTATAATATCCATTTCGTAGATGAGAAAAATGAAACTTGTCCTTGGTCACATAGCCACTGAGTGTCTGAAGCAGAATTTGGATGCAGGTTTTTCTCACTCCAAATCCATCACACAATCTACTATATTCAATACCTCAGACACCTCACATTTATATAACACACTGAGATTTTCAAAGCACTTTCTTTCCATTTACCTGGGAGGATATTTTGTTATTATCTCTCTTTTAGAGATGAGAGCATAGGCTCTGAAAGTTGGTGATTTTTCCACAGACACATAACTAGCAAGTGTCAAGGCTAAGAATTTGAATCCAGGTTTCGTGACTTTTGAATTCAGCACTCTTTCCATCACATGAAGCAATTGGTGATACAGTGAAATTAGTAAGACTGGAATTCAAATCCAACCTTAGACACTTACTAGCTGTGTGACCCTGGGCAAGTCACTTAATCTCTGTCTGCCTCATTCTCCTTAACTTATAAAATTGGGGTAGTCAGTCAATAGTCAATAAACATTTATTAAGTTCCTACTATGTTCCAGGTACTGGTCTAAGCATTGGGGGTCCAAAGAAAGGAAAAAGATAGTCCCTCTCCTGAAGGGGTTCATAGTCTAATGGGGTGATATATTTTTTAAAAAAGTTGATAATATGTGCGGCAGTGTGATGAATCCTGCAGCTGGAGTGGAAAATGATAAAGTGAATGCCCTGCACTACCTTCTCAAACAGTGGAGCATGTGGGAGGAGCCAATCACAGGGAGGGAAGGGTCCCAGGGGCAGGGGCTACTGAGAAGGTGTGAGTCTCTTAGAGTTAATGTCATTTTGCCAAATTATGAGTTGCTGGAGATCTTGAAATTCAGAAGAGGAGCTGGGTGGAAAACAATGAGGTGACTGCCCTGGGCACCCTCCTGAAATGGGGATAATAGTACCCCCTGCCTCCTGGGATTATTGTGAGGATAAAATAAAATAATATTTGAAAGTACTTAACACAGTGTCTGGAACATAGTAGGTGCTTAATAAATGTTTCTTTCCTCACCGCCACCCCCTTCTCCTCTTCCTCCTCTCCCAATTAGGCTGTCTCTGAAAGAAGAGTATGTATGGGAGGTGCAAATTCAGACATCAGCTCCAAGGTGGTGCAATGGAAAGAGACCTAGAGAGCATGTTCAAATACTATTTTAGATGCTACCACCTATGTGACTTTGAGCAAGTTATCTATTTCCTTGGGCTTCAGGTTTCACAACTGTAAAATGAGGCAGTTAAATTAGAAGATTTCTGAGCTTCCTCCTAACTCCAGATCTGTGAACTTCTGGTTCACACTATTGGCTATAAGGGGCAGCTAGGTGGTGCTGTGGATAGAGCACCAGTGCAGAAGTCAGGAGGACCTGAGTTCAAATCTCACCTCAGACACTTGACACTCACTAGCTATCTGACCTTGGGCAAGTCACTTAACCCCAATTGCCTCATCTTGGGTCATCTCCAGTCATCCTGATGAATATCTGGTCAGAGGATTCAGAGGGCTCTGGAGGAGAAATGAGGCTGGTGACCTGCATAGCCCTCCCTCACTCAAAACAAAGCCAAGTGCAAGTCTTGTCATTATTTCTCTGATGGCATGGTCTTCGGCAATGAAGGACGAACACACAAACATTGGCTATAAAAAAAGCATGCTAGAATAGGGGAGGTAGGGCAAGGAGAGCACGTAAGTTGTCCATCGCTATGGGCAATATCCATTTTGCACAGCTCTCCATAGATAGTCCTTGGAAAGATATATCTTCTGACTTGCTGCAAAGCAAACTTTATAAATTCAGGTCAGAACACATGTTTTTGCAGCTTTTCCTACCCCAAGCACCATAGCCCGAGCTAAGATCTCTGTGATACCTTGTGAGATATATATCCTCAATAGTTGGGTACCAGTAGGCATGTTGTAGAGGCCCAGGTCTTTCAGTGGGGCAACAGCCTTATGTTCATGGTCCTTCAGCTGGGAGGAGCACATTGGACTACTGATTTGTGTATTTTCTACAGCTGGGAAGACTTAAATCCTTATCTCCCAGACATCATATCATCATAACTACTATATATTTTATTTATGTACAAAGAAGACTTAAAAGGGACTAATAGCTAATCCCCAAGGAATGGTAGAGACTGTGTCACAAAAAAGTGAATAAATTTAACTGATGGTTACACTTTAGGGTCTGATCCCAAGCTCCTAGGAAATTCATTCCTTCTTTATACAGTAATTCTAGTTACAGTCATGTTAAGAAGAGAGTAGCTTCTCAGTCATAGCTAGCATAGAAATTAAAGTGCTGGGTTGGGAATCAAGAAGACCTGAGTTTGAATCTTGCCTCAGATCCCCACCAACCTCAGTTTCCTTTTCTGTAAAATGAATATAATAATAGCCCTCACCTCATAGAGTTATTTTGAACATCAAATGAGGTAACAGCTGTAACACATTTCTCAAATTTTAAGTATTATATAAATGTTAGTTTTTAGTAATAATAGTCATCATAGTAGTAGTAGTAGTAGTAGTAGTAGTAGTAGTAGTAGTAGTAGTAGTAGTAGTAGTAGTAGTATCTGGCCAAATCAAACCAAAATAGTCTTGGTTGATGTTTAGAAGCTAAAAGAATATAGATGATCATTAAGTACAGGTATCAGGTGGGTCATTTTTCCAGTCTGTGCCGTTGTCTTCCGTTACAAATATCTTTGACTCACTCCTGTTATCCTTTAAGGATTTATTGATATGTACCTAAAGTGACTGTGTAGCACACATTGCTGAAATAACCTAATGGATAATCCTGATAAATATTAGAAGGAGAGATTATAGTAACACTGGGGTTATTGTTATTGTATTAACACTGACTTCTGTGGCAATGCCCGAAACAAACACGTTATAGTGAAAGGTACGACAACTCTGGAGTCAGAGGACCTGGGTTTGAATTTTGCCTCTGAAGCTTACTGCCTGTATGATCTTGGGCAAGTTATTTAACCTTTCTAGGTCTCAGTTTCCTCATCTGTGAAATACTTAAATCTCTATTTTTTTATATCTCTTCTGTGTCTACCCTTCAAATACTTAAAGATAGCTAGTACTCTCCCTCATCGTCTTCTTTTCTCAAGAATAAATTTCTCCAGGCAGTCTACACAGGACATGAAATCAAGGAACTTCACCATCCTGGTGGCCCCTCTTCTTGCCACTTTCCAGTTAATCAATACCTTTCTGTATCAGAACTAATCACAGTGTCCAGAACACTGATGACTGAAGGAGTTAGTTAGTGCCATAGACCTATGACATTCACATTCCTGGACACTAGGCCTCGGAGTGTATTCTGGGATTATATTTGCTCTCTTGATTGCCATGTCAATGTTTCACAAGCCTGCAGGCCACTAAAAGTCCCAAGTTGTTTTTAAATGAGTATCTGCTTAGCCATACCTTCCTAATGCAGTATTTTTATACTTGATTCTTAAATATAAGACTTTAAATTTATTCTCATTAAATTCCATCTTATTTGATTTGGTCTGTTGTACCACCATATCAAGATCTTTATGGATTCTGACTGTTATCCACCTTGTTTGCTATCCTGCCTACCTTTATACGAGCTATAAATTTGATGAGAATTTCATCAATGCATTTACCCAAGTCATGGATAAATATATTAACCCACAGAGGGCTTAGCACAGATCCCTAAGAAGCGTCACTAGAGTCCTTTCTAAGTTGCCATCTAACCATTAATGTAGACTTTTTGAGCCTAGACATTCATCCAGGGCCACTTCACCTAAGTGTACTAATTATAGCTAACATTAATATAAAACTTTAAGGTTTACGAAGCACTTTACAAACATTATCTCATTTTATCCTCACAACTAGCCCAGGAGATAGATGCCAAGTGACATGCCCAGGTTCACGTAGCTTGTAAGTGTCTGAGGCAGGATTCAGATCCACTTCTCTATACACTGCTCTGGCTAGCCCTAAACTAGGACCTTGAGATTTGGATCTGAAGATTAGCAGTGATAGTTTAAAATATCTCAATCTGTGTGTTGGTTCAGCAGTTACATGACACTGGATAGAGCTCTGAGCCTGAAGTCAAGAACACTTCAAATCCAGTCTCAGACTCTTATTAGCTGTGTAACCCTGGGCAAGTCACTTTACCTTTGTGAAATGTAAATGTAAATTGGAGATAATAATAGCACCTACCTCCCAAGATTGTTGTGAGAAACAAATGAGGTAATATTCATTAAACACTTCACACAATGCCTGGCACATAGTAAGTGCTACATAAATATTATTATTATTGTCAAGAGGAATTAGATAGGGCCACTGGAAGAACTAAAGCATAAACAAAGGGGAAAGAAAAAGAGATTATAAGACAATAGGGAAAGAAAAAAGAGACAAAAAGCGATCCATCTCTCCTAATATTTGCTGTTTCATATATATAATGTAATATACATATATGCATATGTAGTATATGTGTGTTCAATCTTTTTTCTTACATTTATATCGTAAGACCTATGAGGATGAGGTGGAAGGGGAGGAAGAAGACAGTGAGGGTGATAATAGTAATATGCTGATATATGTGAGCACTTTAAGGTCTGAAAAATGCTTTATGACCATTATCTCTTATCATGCTCATAATGACTTTGTGATATAGCTCTCAAAATTATTATTATTATCCCCATTCTACAAACAACAAAACCTGATTGTCAGAGAGATGATTGCCTATGATTCCATAAGTGTCAGAGATAAGATCTGAACTTGGAATCTCCTGATTTCAGTTCCAGTATTTTTTCTGCTACACTTAATGATCTCTACTCCAATAGGTCAGAAACTGTCCTCAACCACTTTGTGTTAGGTCCTTCATCCCTCAGGACCTCATTGTGCTGCACATATAGTAGGTATTCAATATTGGTTTATGGACTCAAAATGTGTTTGTTTATAACAGAACTTGACAACATTTGAAAACACAGCAGACTGGGGAAAGTGTCTCTGTGCCGTGTGTCCCTCACCTACGCTGGTTGTAACCTCTGGAGAGAGTGCTGTGGTTTGCATCTGGGAGCTTTCCATGTTCAAAGACAAAGCGAAAGGACTACACTTGAAACAGGTACCTGCTCTGGTGGAAGCCCAAGACTATCTTGCCAAGATGGAAGGAAAACAGCAACATGGAGGGTTCAGGGATACTGACATATTCTTTGAGTCCTTGCCTGGAATCAACTCTTTGCCCTTAGAGTAAACTGAGAAATGTCACATGGGAAAAATGAGGTCAAGTTAGGTTAATGTAATTGAATTTCTGGAGTCTCATTTTTCATGTCTGAGGAAGTAGAAGCCTAATGGTGACCCCTTCTTTTGGCCAAACCATAAGTGTTAACTCCTATGCTAACCTGAAGGAAAGGTTATAAAACCATGTTTGTGGCTTTCCAGGAGGCTGTCACTGGACAATAAATGGGAAAAAACATGAGATATTTTTTTAACAACTGCGTATAAAAAGAGCATATATCAGTGACAACTAATGAGGAATGTTTCTCAAAGAGCCAGGAGTTCATGCTTGGGTCAGAGATGCTTTCTTGTTGAGAAAAAAATTTTCCAATCCTTAGGCATATCAATGAGAGCATATGGTATTTCAATGTCTTTACCTTTAGTCTCTCATAGGCTACAGAGAATAGAGCTATCTATAGTTTTAGAGTTGCAAGAAACCTTGAAGATTGTTTAAAGGAAACTCTTTGACTCATGCAAGAATTTCCCCTACAACAATCTATACTTGACTAGCCTCTGTTTGGATATCTCGAAGAAAGAAATTCACCTCCTTGTGTGGCCCAACCCACTTTCAGATAACACCAGGAAGCTTCTTCATATTGGGTTGAATTCTGCCTCCTGTAACTTCCATTGATTGGCCCTAGTACTCCTCCTTTGGTTCTCCGCACTCAAGATAAGGCCAATGCCTTTTCCAAGTAACAACCCTACAAATGTGTGAACATAGCTAGTATGGTCATGTACATCTTTTCTTCTCTAAATGAAGCATCCCTAATTCCTTATATGATGCAAATAAAAAAAGTTAAATCATAGAGAAATCCATTAAACCAATTTTTCTAATTATTGTATTTATTTATTATTATGCTAATATTCTAATTAATGATTTGCTAGACCATGCTCCTCTCTTCGTGACACTCATCTTATGTTGTGGTTGGTCCATGAAAAGTAAAACATGATGACATGTGATAGACTCCAAAATGGACTGCAAGGTTGTCATTGCCCAAATGCTAAAAGGAAGTTCTGGAAAGCCACATTAGAAAATGTGTACTCTGAATGCTCCCTAACTTAAAAGTGAATAAGAATATTCACTTATAGAAGATTTCCTTGTTCCTTTCAATTGACTCACATTGATAGGTTGTTGTTTTTGATAGTTGCGATTATGTTTTTTTCCTGTCTGAGAGAAGTGGCCATGTTCATTACTTTCTAGAAACACTTTCTTTCACTAAGATAAATCTGACATACTGTATACAAGATGAGATAAGATACCCATTTATGGCTGTCTTCAAGGATCAAGCCAGTTCTCCCTATCAGATCACAGTGACCCTCTAAGTTATGTACTTCAGTGGAAAGGCAGAATAATTCCCTTACCGTGTTCACCATTTTGTTTAGTATCGAAGAGGCCACTTAAAAGCACCAATATTGATTACATAAAAATGTTATTGATCATTTTCTCCTTTGCTCAGAAAGAGAAGAAGATGGTATAGAAGTATGTTAAATAGCACTATTTTCTGGGCAAAATAAAAGACATTTTATTACTTAACCATAAAGACTTTCATAGTCCTATTTCTCTTAGTGACCACTACCCATTCTCAGGGATAACTGAGGTCACCTTTGGGAGTTTGAATGTCAATGTATAAAGAATACTGACAGAAGTGAGCATTATTTATTGTTTAGAGAGGGAAAATCATTTATTCTCCCATTTAAAGCACTGTTTCTCTGTTCATGTCTCTTGGCAACTCAAAGAGATGGAGAACATGCCTCATCAGTTTCTCTTTCTGAGATGAAGATGGAGCCAACTTCTCTTCATTAGGCCTTATTTAGTGTCCTACAAGTTCATACAAAGAGACTCTTACCCTTTCCCTTCTAAAGAGTACCTGCTCACAACCCATTACAGAGATGGTGTACCCATAGATTGGATTCATCTTCTACGAGTCATGTATTTCAGTTGCTAGGGCTCAGTTTTTCTGTACTTGGATAACATTGAACTAAATATCCCCTGCTCCTTTTGTCCCTAGCCAACCCATGGAGTGAAAGTTGCCATCTTTGTGTTAGTGTGAATTTAATGACCAGACGGTTCATTTTGGAAAGAACGTACCAAAGATTTTGTTATATGAGGTCGTTGGGTTTTTTCCCCCTAATTATAGATGGACAGTTTTGTTTTCCTAAGTTTATTTGTGCCTCCCTTTGCTGGACCTACCAGCTGTTCCCAGTTATTTGCCAGTACTCTGTTTAGGTCAGTGCAGAATCCCCTGAACAACTTTTAATTAATGGCATATCTCCTAATTACTATAACCATTAAGAGCAGGTTCTAAAGGAATACACTGGAAAATTATGGTAAACTTTATTTTTTCCCATAGGGCATAAGACATAAAGCTGGAAGGGACCATCTAGAGAGATTACCTAGCCTATGCCCCTCATTTTACAGATGATGCAGGTAGTAAGTAGAAATGCTGGGATTTGAACCCATGGCTTGAGTCCAAATGTAGTTATATTTCAAACATAGGACTCATTTGAACCTTTTCTTGGAATATTATTTTAAATGCACCAAATAAAATACATATGATTATAAAGGAAAAAAATATTGAAATATTTTTGCCAGTTTAAAAAAAACTGAAGTTTACAGACCTCTAGAACCCTTGATATAGAAAGTTATTTATATCTTAGAGTGAAGGTCAAGGTAGGTCTCTCTAAATTGAACCAAACATCTGTTGCTTCAGGATCACACTTCATCTACATTTGATTCCAGAGAGAATATTTTGGTGAAGTCACAAAGTCTTAAAGGTAAAGGTCAGACTCAGGCCAGGGCAAGTGGGGCAGCCCTGGTGATGCTGTTAGTGTTTAAATGCTACTGTCATAACAACCCAGGTAAACAGCAATATCCTGTATGTCACTACCCATCCAAAGCCATACGATCCACCCAGGGAAGACACCACCATGACATTGGATACTTGGCTAAAGCTCAGCAAGGCAGACATTGGAGATACTCTTATGATTTCACGCAAATATAACTAGCTTGAGCAGCCCAGTTCTGCTCCCAAGAAACAGAGCAACTACCCAAAATTCAGCAATGACAAAAAGAATGACTTGCATGGTAAGAGTTTAAAAGAAATCCAACAGTAGGATTCATGACAATCCAGAAACAGGGCTGATGGAAATCAGACTGTAGACTGATAAAAAAATACACAGTGCTCTCCTGTGTGTCTCTGATTGTGCATGTGTGTGTGTGTGTGTGTGTGTGTGTGTGTGTGTGTGTTCGAAGAGGATTTGTATTACTTAGGGATCTTTTAGATGACACATATATTCAACCAGCCTTGCAATATTGGAATACACCACTTATTCCCTCTGGGTTTCATATTTCTCATCTTTCAAGTGAGCATGATGATCCTGTTAATGTTTTACACAGTTTCCCTAAAGAAGAACAACTGTTCTCCCTTGCTGTATGTACTTCTAGATATAGATGGAGGATAAAGATTCATATAATGTCGCCCCCGCCCCCGCACCTTGCTGCCTTGACTTCTTCCATTCTCATAAATCTCTGGTTCTTATTCAGTCCAATTTTCTGGGGAGTGAGCCAGTCAGAGGTTAAGAAATCCTGGGCAATATCCCCCACCTTCTACCCAAAGTGTAGAAGACAAAATCCTTTCTCCTGTCTTCACAGCAGACCAGTAAATTCACCAGAAAGACACCAAACTCTTACAACTATTTAACACAAATTAACCTTTTTCAGAAATCCCATTCTTTAGAGTTTTCTCCTTAGGTTTATCTTCCCAGCTAAAATGGTCTTTCCAGTATAACTTCCAGCTCTTTGAAGGTGGAGGTTATTCTTTTTTGACTTTCTATTCCCCAGAGTCTAACATACAGTATAGACAATTGATATGAATTAATAAAAACCTTTCCTAAAAAGTTTTTTCTCTAGTTTCTCTTCCTTCATTCACATATATTCCTGTTAATCCTATTCCTTTCTTTGCCCTTTTGGGACAAGACAAAATGGGGTGTTTTTTTTCTTTGTTTACATCAAGAAGAATGAGTTGAGTGTAATGGTCCTGAGAAATGGGAAAAGTTCTCTGCTATCTGTCAGGGCAGCTATATTGAGGGCCATGGTAGATGAACTCCTCTCGAGATTTCTTGGGTTTGTCTCCCCCAGGCACTGTATGGACACACAAAGTCCGTCACCTGTTTGGCAGCTTCAATGACCTACAGCCTCCTTGTGAGTGGCTCCTGTGACCAAACGTGCATCTTATGGGACTTGGACCACCTGATGTATGTGACCCAGCTCCCCACTCACAGAGCTAGCATCTCTGCTATTGCCATCAGTGATTCCACGGTAAAGTCTTCACTTATCATCTTTCTTTTGACATATCCATGAACATTTCATGATAACTTAATGGGTGCTCTTTCCAAAGGAAAACATTTTGAGACAGTGATGAATTGATTTTCTTTGTACAGGGATTGCTAATAGTATCCTTAATGACGACAGGCTACATTAAAAGCAGAGTTGTTGGTTGAGAGACTAAGTAGAAGGAAACATGGAGGCAGTTTGATTATTATTTTTTTTAAATTTGAGTCTTATTTGGGGGTATCATGTGGGAGAGGGGGAGAGAAAGAGAGCCTCATGGGTACCAGAAAATAGAGACAGGGATATCTAGCACTGAGCAGTTTTTGTATGACTTGAAGGTATGTGATTTTTATGTAACTTGGTTTGTCCTGGTTGGGTTTGTTTTCCCCAACATCAAGGAAAGGCAGAAACACCAGATGTGACTGATTAGGTGGTTGGCCAGTCAGCAAGGCGTGTGTGGCCTGACTCAGCAAGCTCTGGGCTGTTTCACATACCAGAAAATTACCCATTTCTCCATTCCCCTCCCTTCGCCTTCTGCACAGAGAGGGGTTCTTTCTTGATCCCTTAAAATAAGAAGTGTCATTCTAGAAGTAGCTCCAAGGGGTTAAAAGATTGTCTAGCTAAGCTGGCTGTCCAATTAGGTAAGGTAAGATTCTGTGAAGATGAAGACTTCTCCATAGTTGTCAGATTTGGCTTGGTATGTACAGCAGCCCTTCCTAGCCCTGAATTACATTGTACCTACATGCAATGTAAAGGTCTTCAGGCTGTCACAATATGACATGCATTGCTCCTAATTCTAGTGCCTTCCCCCTAAGTATAAGTAAGCTAAGTATATAGCTTGCTTTGAATTTATTTGTTGGGAATCTTTTGCCTCTTTTTGTATCTCCAGTGTTTAGCAGAGTGCCTGGCACAGAGTAGACACTTAACAAATGTTTATTGATGATTGATTGATTTTAAAAAAGAAATAAAAAACACAATTTCAGTTGTGTTTGCATTTGTATCATGAGTTTGGTGGCATAGTTTATGCTGAGAAACAAATTTGGAAGAGAATACGTTAATGTAAGAAGATATTTGTTCCAGCTTCATGCAAACCTTTCTGAGCTGACTCTGCTGCTCCCCTCCCCAAGGCTTTTGGAGCTTCCTGAACTGGCTCTCCCTTTTTCCAGCTTCCTCTCCTTGACATCAATCTTCTCAGTCCTGTAATTTCTTAAGACTTTTTTTTCCTTTCTCCTTTTCCCATCTTCTTGGATTGGACTTGTACATAACCTACTCCTCACTTAGAGGTTCTGGGTTCCTACTTTTATTGTGTCTGTCTGGTGAAGCCAATAGACTCCCTTCTAAGGATAATATTTTAAAATATATAATATAAAATACATAGGAATAAAGGAAGCCGATGACATTGAAATGGTTATTAAAATATGAAATAAAAGTTTGCAACCCCCAGTTTAAGAACTCCTGTGTCAACCAATCCTCTGTTCTCTATTCATCATGACACAGCCTTCATATGAATTCAGATTCCATTCTGAAAAGAACAGAAATTCCCAAATGACAGGGAAGTCCCAGGAAGAACTACATGGGAGCTAGGAATCTATTCTAAGGTCTGCTATTTTGTCCCAGATTGGCTTCATTCATTCAAGCATGTATTTATTCAACAAACATTTATTGAGGGTATTCTATATACTTAGGCAGGCAATCCTCTTATTGGCATTATTATAGCATAGAAATCCCATATCACACATCTGTCAAGGGCTGTGGCTTTCACCTGGGTAATATACAAACTAGATATACTAATGAGACACCCATAAAGACTATAAGGAAAGTGGCACTTGGAGTCAGCCCTAGAACCCAAGGAGACTGTCAAAGCAAGGAACAATAACTCACCACTCCCATGGTTGTAGTACATCTCCTTTCTGCCTGAGAAAGTAGCATGAGACATTTGGATAAGGAGAAAGTAGGTATGTGGGGAAGGATTGTGTGTCTGGGAAGGAAAGGAGACTCTTGACCCTAGCTGTGTGGCCCTGAGCAAGTCACTTAAACCTTTTTGTCTCAGTTTCCTCATCTATAAAATGAACTGGGGAAGGAAATGGTAAACCACTCTAGTATCTTGGTGAGAAAACCCCAAATAGGGTCATAAAGAATCCATCAGACACAACTGAAAAGTGACTGAACAGCAAGTAATTGAAGGTAGCTCTCATTCCCTCTTTCCCCCCATCCAACCAGACTTTCTTCAGGTTTAACGTCTCTGATTTCATCAACTGATCCTTGTACGATATAATTTCAAGGCCCCACACCATTTCTTTGGCTTCCTCTGGACCTACTCCAGCTTGTCAACATCCTTCCTAAAATGAGGCATCTGTAATTAAACCTAATATTCCAGACTTCTCTGAGCCTCAGTTGTCACAGCTGTAAAATGCACTCTATATTCTAAAGGGCTCTTTATTCTAAGATTCTAAGGCTACTTATTGCAAGTTGTAAGTCAGTCTTCTCGGCCTGTTGCCATGAGTTTCTCCCAGACACATATACTCAAATCTGCAAAATAAAGATCTGCCTTATGACAGGTTCTACTGTGTTTTAATAATACTTGAATAAAATAACAACTGCAAATAAAACTAGTGTTGGTTTTATTCATTACTTTTATTTGTATTCAGAGGTTCCTCTGAGGAATCTCTGTTATCAGGAGGGATCAATCAGGGCCTTGGCTACTGTGCCTGTTTTCAATGAAACAGGACAGCAGACTGAAAAGTCATAGCGGAATTGGGAGAAGGAGGGGGGATACATAGTACTCCACCTTTTTTGCATTAATTCTGATCTCTAAGTAGCAGAGTGCTTCTGAAGTAAATTGATTGAGCTGTATCCTTACCAGTACCCAGCCTGTCTGAACCCCTTTTGTGTCTTGCTGGTTTTCAAAGACCAAAACAAGAGTCCCAAAGCTGTCCTCTACATTTCCACCCCACTCTTTTGCAAAGGGGCAATAAGCAGGGTCATGGGTCCATTTAAAAAGACTAAAAAAGGAAGTTGGCACACATTAAGTCAACAAGCATTTATTAAATACCTACTCTGTACTAAGAGTGGGGCAAGTGCTAAGGATTCAAAGAAAGAAGAAAATCAGTCACTGCTCTCAAGAAACTTACAATCTAATGGGGAAAACAATATGAAAACAAGTACATACAAACAAGTTGTAAACAGGATAATTTAGAGATAATCAAACAAGAGGGAAGGAACTAACATGGAGTAGGGAGAGGTTGGGAAAGGATTCTTTGTAGCAGGTGGTATTTAGCTGAGTCTTGGCAAAAGCCAGGGAAGCCAAGAGGAGGAGATGAGGAAGGAGATAATTCCAGGCATGGGGGATAGACAGTGAAAATGCCTGATGGTGAGAGATGGAGTATCTTGTGCAAGGAACAGCCAGGAAGCCAGTGTCACTGGGTCATTGACTACATGGCAGTGAGCAAAGTGTAAGAAGACACAAGGCAGATGAGAGTCAGGTCATGCAGGCCTCCAACAATTGGTCAGTTATTCTATGGAAGATTTATAGGATGGAGTGTATTAAGTATCACCTGGTATGGATGGGTTGTAGTCTATCCACATGGATAGAGGTAATGACTCACCCTAAGGAGAATGCTTCTATGTTTTGAAGTAGGGTAACCTTAAAAGGATGTTGTACTCAAAACCTCTCCCCTACCAACTAGTTACTGCTGCCTGAAATTCTGCCCAGATTCCTTTGGATTCAGATATTGCTCCATTTTAAATTTTAGGAAGAAGGAGAAGAGGTACCTCCTAGGATGTGATCTCCTGGAGGGAAGGGGCTCCTTCATTTCGGTCTCCATATCCTGAATTCCTAGTACAGTGAGTGGCTTATAGTGCTTAATAGATGCATGTTGATTGATGGATAAATTGAATCAAGAGTCAATAACAAGTGCAGTGACTGTCTCATTTCTGCCCTTGTATTCCCAATCCCTAGTAAAGTGTTTGGCACATAGTAGGTGCTGAGTAAACATCTTTTGATTGATTGATTAATTAATTGATCCACCACATCCAGCTGTTATCTACCAGAAATATTTTAGTATGGGTTAGTTGATCTGGATCTTTGCAACTCAATGAGAACAAGTTTCAATGAGGAAAGGGAAGAGGAAAGATTGATCCAGAGCTTAAGGCACTAAGCCTTCAGAGAGGTTCTCCCCTCACTTCCTAGTGCAGAAGGGTTTATGCTTGGAGGGGGAAAGCCTGGAATGGGAGCAACGGGTTGTCAGAAGGAGGTTCACCACCAACATAGAGAAGGGCCCTGAAAGAGCAAATGGATGGAGACTGAAGCTAGTCTTTGACTGCATTTTAGTTCTATTTTAGGGTCCATCTTGCTTTTCCTCCTATATAGATATGAATGCCTATTCCTGCCCAGTCACTGTAGTTTGGAAAGTATCATTTCTGTGGGCAAAAGGAACATGCCATCTTTTTAATCACTTTGCTCCATGAGTCTTCAGTCAACATTAGCCAAGAATTGATGGCTACTGTGGTGTCATTGGCAATGCAGATCTAGAAGTATGTGGAAAGAGGCTAAGACCAGCCAGCATTTTTGCGTCTAGTCGTTGAAGGTGGCAGCATGTGATAGGGCTGCAGGAGACATGGGGGCTCAGGGCCTCCCCAGGCCCACACCCTGAACCATCCAAGTCCTTTTTCCACACTGGCAACTGTGTTTTAAAGAAGCCTTTGCTGCTCTGGCAGGAAAACTCTCCCTCGTGATATAGAGATCCCTGGTCCAAAAGCAGAAATGAGGAGATACTTTTTTTTCCTTAATTCAGACCAGATGTAGGCAGTTAATATAGTGAATGACAATAAAGTCCCATCCAGAGCACAGCAATATGCAATCTCCTCATCTATGTTTGCCAGTTCCTAGAATGCATCTCAGTGAAAAATTCTGATGTGAATCCATGAAGAAGGAGCTTGAGCAAAGAGTTTAATCAAAGGTCAGACAAAAACCAACAATGGTAACACATTAATAACTGAAGTGAGTATAAAACCACCCCTTACCATCAGAAAGAAGGCATCTTGGCTGAGACCAGGCAATCCTAATCTCTGCAGGAGTAGTTGTCTTCCCCTTTCACTGTGTGTATTTGATGACTACAGAGTTAGACAAAATGTGAACGGTGGACTTGAAGGTGTTTTAGGATCTTTGAGGGAGGGGAGAGTACATAGACTCTTTACTCTTTGATTTCAGTGGCAAAGGAAAATCCCTTTCCCAATATAGATTGGTAGATTCATCTATAACTTATCTTAAATAGTTATCTGGGGCACTTAGATGTTAAGTAACTTGAGTCCGCTGATTCCAAATCCGTTTCTTCTCTCTTTACATTCCTCCATGCTTCCTGGTCTCCTGGGTCTGCGAAGGGGATGCACATAAGAAAATTCAGTGAAAAAAGCAGTAGTGACACCCAATCCACTCCAGCAACATTAGGGGCCAAACTTTTGGTTTGTGCCTCTTCCTTTCTTCTTGACACTGTGGATCTCCACTCTTTCTGATGAACATTTCTAGTATCTTCAACTCAACAAACACTGGGCTCTAAAAACCAAAGAAGTTAGGAAGACCTGAGTTGAAATCCTATCTCAGACACTAGCTGTGTGACTCTGGGCAAGTCACTTCACCTAATTCAGCCTCAGTTTCCTTATATGTAAAATAGGGATAAAAATAATACCTCCCTCATGGGGTTGTGTGAGGGTTAAATTTCATACACACACACACACACATAACCCTTAAATAAAGCACCATGTAAGTGTTTATTGTTATCATTGTCATTATCATTGCATATTATTACTATCCCAGCTCCAAATCCTATGAGCCTGAATATTGGAAAGAATCTGTGGAAGGGGAATTAAACTTACAAGGTTTTGAGTCCAAAAGAGAAAATTAGAACCACTTGGCTGAAGTTAGATACAGGGAGATTTTAGCTCTATATAAGGAACTGGTTTTGTTATTCAGTTGTTTGCCTGTATTCAACTTTCATAACCCCATGGACCTGTCCGTGGGTTTTTCTTGGCAAACATACTGGAGTGGTTCGCCATTTCTTCCTCCATCACATCCCCATTTTACAGATGAAGAGCTGAGACCAATAAGGGGTAAATGATTTGCCCAGGTTCATATAACTAGTGTCTGAGACTGGATTTGAACTCAGATCTTCCTGACTTCAAGCTCAGTGTTCTACATGCTGTGCCACCTAGCTGCCCTCCTCAGCTGTCCAAAAATTGAATGGACTGACTTGGCTAGAAAGTGGGTTGCAGAGGTTGCATGACCACTGGTCAGGTATGTATTGGAGACAGTTCATACTTCATATGCGGGTTAGACCAGATGACCTCTGAGGTGTCTTCTAACTTTAAGATTCTCTGATCTTGTGGTCCATGCATCTGGCAGAGCCCCCTAGGAAAATCCTAAAGGAGACACCATTGTGCCAGAGCTAATAGTTGGCCATTTTGAATGATTGTTTTTTGGTTTTGTATTACAGGGAGATATTGTCTCTTGTGCTGGAACCCACTTATATCTATGGAACGTTAATGGCCAGGCTCTGGCAAGCATCAACACTGCCTGTGGGTCACAAGGAGATATCCAATGCTGCTACCTAACAGAAGGAATGGACTGGGATGCCAGCAACATCGTCATCACTGGGAGCCGGGATGGCATTGTTCGAGTAAGTGTGTCATGGGAAGGAGTTGGCATCCTGGCTAGAAACATTTTTTATCTCTGGCCTGTTGGCTAGGTCAAACTTATACTATTGTATATTTAATGTGCCTGTTTCCCCTGCGCTACCTTCCCAAGAGGAACAAAGTGCAAGATTTTGACTTACCTATTGAAACACAAATATGATTAATTATAGAAGGAATCATAGGTTTTCTGAATGAGACTAATGGAGAGGAGATGCCATACTGATTGAGGATGCACCTGGGTACTGAGAAAAGCTTGCTTGCATCCTTGAGCTATCTTAATGCCTTTGCACACGTGGTCCGCCATGCTAGAATGCCTTTCCCTCTTCACTGTTGTCTTCTTTGATCCCTGACTTCCTTCAAAACACAAGTCAGATGATGTTCCTTTACAGGAGTCCTTTCTTGATGCTCCCAGGTGCCCATGTTCTCATCTTCTTGAAATCACTGTGTAATTAGCTACCATAGTGGATAGAGTTCTAGACTTGAAGACAGGAAGACCTTCATTCAAATCTGCCCTCTGATACTTTCTAACTCTGTCACTCTAGGCAAGCTACTTCACTACCATCTGCCTCAGTTTCTTCATCTGTAAAATGGGAATAATAACACCTACCTCCCCTAGAGTGTTTGAAAGAATAAAATGAAATAATGTTTATAAAGCCCTTTGTAAAATTTAAGGCACTATATGTCAGATATTATTAACTGTTATTGTTACTTTGCATATACATGGTTTTCACTTATTTTTGTATATGCTGTATCCTCCCAGGAGAATGTAAGCTCCTTGAGGTCAGGAATTGCTTCATTTCTGCATCACATCCATCAGTGCTTACATGCATCATTGCATGTAATTGGTGCTTAATAAATATTTGCCAAATTGAATTAAATTTTCATTAAACATCATGCTAGTCAGGGCAAGGCTGATGTTCATTCCCTAGAGCTTATGACTCTTGCATTAGAGATTTTGCTATAAACAGAGGCTAGTACAGTCACATGCCCATGCAAGCATGCACACACACATGCACATACACACATGTAGACATTCAACGTTCTAATGAGTGTTTAGATGATGATGAATCATGGAGAATTGCTTCATGCTGCACAATAAATTTCTCTGTGATGTCTCTTCTATCTCCTGGATTTGTTGATTCAGTGAAATCTAATACATGAGTAGTGTTAGTAGCCCAAGGAGGGATTTAATGTGGACAAAGGTCTCTTTTACTTAATGCAAGCTAAGAGCACATTTGTTCAGCACTTTCTCTCTGTATCACCAAAAAGATAATGAATATCGAAGAAGAATATCCTATCAGATTTGTGATCTCACTGAGATTTTGCCAAATGTTATCTCTGGAACTGAGCCACATTCTAAGGGTAAAATGAAGAACACTGTGGATTTTAACCAAACTTACTCTTTGACCTTTTTGACCTCTTTTTTTTTGTATCTCAGCTTTTTTCACTTGAAAATATATATCTGGGACCATATGACCTGAGATAAGTCATTTACCTTTTCAGGGATTCAGTTTCCCCCACAGGTAAAATGTAGAGGACAGATTTTTATTAAATCATAGAAAATAGTCTTTTTCCTCATTGTGCAGTTTGAGCACCAAGAGGAACCAATCAGTGGTTCCTGAGAAATTTATCAGACTTCCAAATAACAATAAATTCATCCTTAACTCTAGCCTTAGCCCCATTCTTAGTTCAGACCACCAAAACATTGTCTTCATTGGCATTTTGGTTTTCATAACTACCCCTCCCATCTCTGTGGGCAATGCTGGAGCCTGAAGAGCATAGGATTTTCCCTCAGAAGGCCTAGGTTTGAATGCTGTATCTGCTACTATTTATCTGCCATGTAACCTTGGATAAGGTACTTTTCTCTCTACATCTCCCTTTCCACCCCTATGAAATGAGGGTATTGGTCTAGGTTAGCTCATATCGCTTCCACCTCTAAGTCTGCAGTGACAGAGGAGCACAAGACTTTTCCCTGATTTAGAGATTTGCTACTGTTCAGTCATGTCCAACTCTTGGTGATCCATTGGGGTTTGTTGATTTTTTATTTGTTTGTTTTCGGGTACTGGGGAAGTTTGCCATTTCCTTCTCCAGCTCATTTTACAGATGAGGAAACTGAGGCAAACTGGGTTACGTGACTTGACCAGGGTCACACAGTGTCTGAGACCAAATTTGAACTCAGATCTTCCTAACTCCAGGTCCCCCAGTCAATTCACTGGCCACTTAGCTGCCCCCAAAATACAGAGATACCATGGAACAATGGAAAGAGTGCTGGCTTTGGAGTCAGAAGACGAGTTTGAATCTAGGCTCTGCTGCTTCCTACTTGTATGTCCCTGGGCAAGTCCCTTAACTTCTATGAACCTCAGTGTCCTCAGCTATAACATGGGAGGTGGAATATGGGTTAAATGATCTACCTGTAAAGTCCCTTTAACTGACAAATCTATGATACTAAAAAAAATCTTTATCAAAATTGAAAGGCAAAATTATATCTTCATGAAGGGTGAGCCCATTTGTACTGTAATTATGAGGCAGCAATTTTCCCTACACACACACACACACACACACACACACACACACACACACACACACACACACACACACACACACACATCTAGGTGTAGGTTGCATTTTCTTTCTCTGGAAGCAGAAACAGAATTAATAAATTCAGTGAAAAACATCCATTAAGCCCATAGATGCAAAGCAAGATCACAGTGTCATAGAACTTGAGTATTAGAAGAGTCCTCAGCACCTATTTAATCCAGATTTGTCAAATGTAGCAAAGCTCCTGGGGAAGCAGATTAAAATACAATTGGTCAATGTTGAACAAAATAAAGAAAAATACAACACAACATAGAAAATATTTGTTTGTGGTTTTCTGAGTCAATATGGAGTCTGCAGGGATCCATTTCTAATCAAGCTCCACCCTGCTGCTCTAGGTCAACTCACAGAGGAAAGGGATCTCTACTATAAAATACTCAACAAATGGTTGTCCAGCCTCTGCTTAAAGAGACCTCCAAGATGGGGGGGATCCATCACCTCTTAAGGCATCCCACTGGACAACTGTAATTGGGAGAAAATTTTCCCTGACATCAAACCTCTATTGGTGGCTTTATAACGTCTGCCCATTTCTCCTCCTGGTTTTGCCATCTGGGGCCAAACTGAATGCTAGCTCCTCCTTCACATGAAAAGTGTTTCAACTATAGTTACTATGTCTCTCTCTACCCCCCTTCCCCATTTACTCCAAGCTAAACATGACTAGTCCATTCATCCATGTCAGGTAAATATAAGGCTCTTCACCATCCTGGTTACCTTCCTCTGGACTATCTCCAGTTTATCAATATCTTTCTTAAATCATGGTTCTCGGCATTTATGAATCACTTGAAGGTTTGCAGAACACTTTGCCTATGTTATCTCACTTGATACTCATAATAAACCTATAGATTTGGTGTTATAATTAAATCCATTTTACAAATGAGGAAACTAAGGCAAACAAAGGCTAAGTGACTTGTCCAGAGTTAACACAGCTAGCATCTGAGGCTGGATTTGAACTTATGTCTCCCTGATTCCAAGTCTAATCCTCTACCCACTGTTATCACACTCATTGAACTGTTTGTGCAAATGGGGCTCCACCCCTACACCCAGAACTCTAGGCTCCAAACATGAGAAGAGTGAGTGAGTCAAGCCTCCTCATTATCCCCTCCAACTACGTTGTGGTTGCAGTCTAGGCCACTAAGCATGCATCACCCCCTCACCATGCCTTCTCTCTCTCCTGCACAGATATGGAAAACTGAACATGTGAAGACATCTGGTCACGGGGAAGGGCCCGAGTCACAGACAATGGAATCTCCAGTCCAGAAAGGTATTTGAAGTGCTAGGGCCAAAGAGCATATTCTCACATTTCCTGCTCAAGTGAAGGGTCAGTCTGCCTGTCTTTGGGCTGATGCAACTGAAAGAACAGTGCCAAATGTGAATTTGGACACCAGGTGAGCAGCGGTGGCAGCCAACCCCTTTCCTCTCTGAGACAAGCACTCACTCTGCAGATCTCAGCCCTCCTCCTTAGCCACATGGAGGGCAAATTGGGGGAGAATGGACAAGAGGCCCTCCAGCATCACCATAAATTCTTAGAAGTGAAAAGAAATATTTTCTTAATAGGAATTGCTTCATGCACATGAGCATCAGAGTCTTAAAAAATGTATTTTATTAGCAAGAGATTAAATCAAGCTGCTGGAATAACTCACTGTAGGTCCCTGTTCCCAGCAGCACAAAGGATCCAGAGCTCTGGAAATGCCAGTTTGGCTCATCTGTTCACCGTCAGTAGGAAGGGCACCACTGACTCTGGCCTTACATCCAGAGCTAGCCTGGGTGTACTCTGTCTCTCAGTAACCCAAACTCACCTACACAATGTTCTGTTTCCAAAACACAGGCACTCCCCTAGGGCTAACGCTGTTATTTAGTCCAGTATGCATGCTCTCTTGGGGCCAGCAGCTCTGGCCTCTCTCAGGAGAAGGTTCCATCCAGCTGGCTGCTGTCCTGTGCAGCTGGGCTGCATGCATTCAGCAGGGAACCAGGCTTCAGAATTCCTAGTTCCCTTAAAGGGCCATCTCTTTCTACACAGAAGAATCATTTCAAGTCCTTTCTTTGGAGAGAACATATTTCAAAGCCTTATCCTATCCCAGCCTGGCACAATTTGCCAGCTGTTATGCCACACCATTCCCTTTAGGAAAGCCACCTGTGGCTTGCTAAGCTGGGATATTGTAAGTTCAAAGCAGCCCCCCACCTCAGCCCCAGTGCTTTTCTACTCATTAGCTCAGGTCCATAAAATCATTGGTTTTAATGCCAACTACTAAAGACAATGTCTTCCTAGAAATAAGATACCCCACCCTCTATAACATACACTGAATCTGTAACTGTGCTTTTATATCAAGAGGAAAAGGAATGTTTTGTGCAGGTGAAATTCCCAGATTACTAAATCATACACGTTTGAATGTTCAGCCTTTTAAAGTTTTATGCAGTTGTCACGAATTCTTTTTAAACTGTGCCACATATATTCCTACTTCATTAGAGAAAGCATAATAGTCCTAGTCTAACCCTTTTTCTTGATTACTTGGAGTCATTGTGAATATCACCTACTGCTTTGGAGAGGCAAGAAGGTCCTGACCTTGGATCTCCTTAGTAGTGAGGAAGTCCTTTCTACCAATGTATATCAGCAACTACACTGCAACTTAGGATCTCAGAGCAGAGGGTCTGAACCATTTTGTGGGTCCTGGACCCTTGGCAGTCAGTCTGGTGAAGGCTGTGGACCCACTCTCAGAATTATGTTTTTAAATGCATAAAATTAAATACATAGGATTACAAAGGAAACTAATTATATTGAGCTATACTTAATATATAGATAGATATAAGTATAACTATAAATGGACATATAGGTATAGATGCAGGTGTAGGTACAGATATAGATGTAGATAGAAATAGAGATAGATACATAGATAGCTACATATATTTTAAGTTCACAAACTCCAGGTTAACAACCCTTGATTAAAAAGTTGCTTTGAGCACTAAAAAATTTAGAGATTTTTTCAAAGTGACATGGTCAGTCTGTGTCAGAGATGAGACTTGAACTTGGGTCTTCTGGACTCCAAGGCCAGCCCTCTGTGCACTGTATATCTCATTTCTGAATCAGCTGTTGAATTGTTTTGTAATACAGGGAGGCTTTCAAATGCTACTGGTGCCTGTAAGACTATTTGATGCTGTCCTAAGTATCGGCAGACTTTTTATTTATTTGTTTGTTTGCTGGTGATTCCAATATCTTTTCTCTCCACATCAGCCATCCTTTCCCCTATGTCAGCTGTCTCTTCTCTCTAGGTCACCTGTCTCTTCTATCTCTGCCAACTGTCTCTTCTCAGGATATCAGCTTCCTGCAGGACCTCTCCTCCCTGACAATTGCTTTTAATCTGCTATGATTTTGTCACCAAAGAAAACAAAATAATCAAGCCAGTTAAATAAGTTACCTTAATTTTACCCATCATTTTAAATAAGTGTGGCCTAAGTATGATTCTATGCCTCTCCTATGGGCTTTCTGACAGATACTGACTTTTGACACATACTAGGTGACTCTGAATAAATCAACTTTCATCTCTCAATGCCCCAGGCCAAACGTGTCAAACACCAGGTCCACAATGCACCTGAGTGTGACCAGAGACAAATTAAAATGTAGTTCCTGTCTGATTTTAATGAGCTGATGTATTAATAAAAAAAGAAATATTTAAACAGGTAGAGTTTTCTGAGTCAATATGCAGCCCATAGAGATCTTTATGTACTATTTGGGTTTGAGACCATTCCATGAGAATATCAGTTGCATCAAAGGTGATGCTCTGCATTGGTCAAAGCAGCTCCTCACTAGGAGTTTCCTTAACTTAAATTACTGTGATTAATTAAATCACAGGTCCAGTTCCTTTTCCTTATATGTTTAGAGAATTTTTACCTCATTCCCTTTTCCAATTCTTCCTCCACATATCTACTGAAATAGCTTTCCTGACGCACTGGTCTGACATTCAAAAACTGTCAATGGCTCCCTGCTGTTTAAAAACACAACAAAAAACAAAACAAAATGATAAAACTGTATCCTATTTGCCCAGGCTTTTAAGACCCCTCCAAAATCTTCTGTTTCCTTAGTTTGTCTGATCACATTTCAGGACACGTAGACTACAGACCCTCCAGACAGAAAGAGGAAATAGACTTGGAAAGTAATGCAACCTTTGTTTAGAGGCATCAGAGGTTGAGATAGGAGACCAGTTTTATTCAGACATCTTCCAGGACTCTCTGTCAAACCGAAAGTAACTGATCATTTGATTGGCTTAATGACAAGTGCAACTCACAAAAAAAATGAAGGAAGCAAACAGGGGAACTGCTATTCTATACCTGATTCCCAAATTGGTCACTAGGGAATAAAGGAGGAAAACATGATAGAGATTAGTACTTGGGATAGAGGAAAAGAAAGTCAAGCATAAACTGACATGCTTCCTAGGTTTGATAAATCAATTGACCTGAAAAGGGTCTGTAAGTTTAGTGAGAGTCAGTTGCATGATATGGCAGCTGAAAAAGCTATTGCCATCTTTTATTTTTATGAGATCTCTGGCTTTACTTAGAAAGGTACAATATCTAAACAGGCCTCAAGACCACAGGTTCTCCACCCATGAATTCTAGGTTAAGGAAGAGAGCAGCCCCACCACATTTGGACTTTGTCAGAACACATCTATAATAATGTGTTCAATGCTACATTTTGGAAAGTTCATTGATAATCTGGAAAGTATCAAGAGGAAGGTAACCAAAGTAGTAGAAGACCTTGAGATCAATCTATATATGGTCAATCAAAGGAGCCAGGGTTGTTTAACCTGAAGTATAGATGACTTAAAAGGGACACGATGGTGGCCTTTGTGTATGTGAACCACCATCACATGGGTGAGGAATTATATGCAGGTTCTTTTTGTTGGAGTTGTGAGATGAAATTGAAAATAAGCAAATTTAACCTTGAATTAAAAAGCTCCCTAACAATAGAACAAAGTGGAAGGGTTGCCTCAGGAAGCAGATGTATTAGTAAGCACCCCAACATACAGAGGGTCTGCTACCACCGGTTCTTAGTTCTGTACTCATAAAAGGAAAGGCAACTTTTGAGGGGTTAACAATCACTTTCATCAAACACATGTACCATTCCTTTAACCAAGCACATATATCATTCACCTAGTTCAGGAAAGTCAGCACCCTGAACTTCAAAGAAAACACAGAGAAATCAAAGATCAACAGACATGACTTCCTCTGCTTGACCATCAACAGACAGGTCCAACTGTCTGACCTTAGTTACCAGAGAGGGAAGCACCAAAATCTGGGTTTTCCAAGCTGGGAGGCTCCTTAGTGTCTTCCCAGAGTCCTCCTCTGGCCAAACAAACACTTCCAGTATGCCCCAAAGTAAAACCTCACCCTCAGAGTATTTATACCTTTTTTAGAGCCAGAGGGCATCCCAACCCGTGAGAACTAGTGCCTCATTAACAAAAGGTGTGGGTCTTCCTACAAATCTTCCCTAATCAAACTCCCTGTAATGGGCAGACCCATTAATGGGTAGGGAAGATCTTTAATCACATTAACAATATAAATACATATACTGTTTCTAGTTAAAGAAACTCTTATTTCTGTACTTTACTCTTGGTTGATAAAGGCAAGATTCAATAAGAGGCATTTGATTATACTAAAACAAAAACAGCAAAAGATCCCACTTTGTTTGCCATCACAGCATGGGGCTGTGCTTTGTCTCAGGTCTTCAAGCAAAGCCTGAAGGACCACTTGTTGGGGATGTTAGAGAGAGGATTCTTGTTTAAGTAGGGGTTGGATGCCTTCCAATTCTGAGATTCTGCCTATCTTTGATCAGGACAAATGGTGCTTCCCTGATGTCATTCTGTACACTCTTCTGCTTTGTGCATTCATACAGCTCATCCCCAAGCCAAGAAGCCCCAATATATAGAGTACAGGGAACCAGGGTATCACCAATCTGGTGCCATCATTATCTATCTACCTGGTCTCTTTGTCATGGGGTATAGAATTCTGTAGAAATAACTTTTACTTATCAGCCCATCACATACCCAATAGTCTCAAGTCATATTGCTTTTTAAATTTCTAAAAATCATTTGATTTTAATTTTTTTAATTCTGCTTTACCTTCTGACTAAATAAGGTTATAAATTCATAGGAGTTTAAGATGGCAGGGGGCTTTGGGATTATCTAGTCTAACCATTTCATTTTCATAAGTGAGGAAACCCAGAAGTTAAGTGACTTAACCAAATTAATCTCTTTAAGGAAAAAAAAAGTACCATATTTATCCTTGTATATCTCCCACTTCACCCCAGTGTTGATGAGAGAGGAACTAGTAAAGTTTATTGGCTTCTCTTATGAACAACTAAACAATGGGATCTGGTTATCATATTGCAGACAGCAGTACAAGCTTCTGTCCCCTTTTCAGGGCTGGAAGTTGGGCCATGTAAGTTAAAAAAGGCTATTTCTCTGCCCACCCTTTCTGGTTCTTATCAGTTTCTTTATCTGTCAAATGGGGACAAAAACCCTGTACTTCTTATCTCACAGAGTTGTTGTGAAAATAAAATTATGTCTGTATGAGAATATAAAAAGAGCATATAAGACAATATGAATTAACTAATTAATCACTATTTATAACTATTTGATTTTAAAAAATGGATATCACTTTCTTCTCAGGCTTTCATATGGTTCTATAGCCTGACCACTTAGGCTGCCATTAGGTTGATTTCATACCAGTAGGGGGCCTCAAGTACACACCTTTCATCCTTGATTGTAGACTGAGGTCACAGATGCCAGAGGTCACTCCTATTATAGTAATGAGTGACTGGGAGGAGTATGATGTAATGAAAGAAGGCCATTCACTGGCTAATAAAATCCAACCTAGTCAACAGTTTAGAAATAACAAAAAGCGCAGAATGCTCCAGCCTAGCCAGTCAGGGGTCTTTAAGGTTTGAGCTTAATGAAAGATCTTGTTACTCCCCTCACCCACAATGTGCTGTTCATATAACAATGATGATGATGATGAAATAAGAATAGTTCCTAACATTTATATAGCAAAGTGCTTTACGTATATTATTTCATTTGATCATTTCCTGTTTATATTAGCTCAATATGAAAATGCAGTATATAAAAATTATACATGTAGCCATTCCACATATGTGCCTTTTATTTGGTGGTTACTTACGATATAGACTGGCTATATATTCTGTAGATTTCACCAAAGTTATGCTACAAGTATTCAAAATACCATCCTTGAATCATGAACCATACTATATCAAAGTACAAAATAAGAGTTCAATTACTACATAATATTCCATGCATGTGTAATTCAAGGCAAGGACCGATGGACAATGAGCACTCATTCAGATTCCTCTCCTCCTTCCCCCTCCTTTCCCCTCCTTCTCCTTTGTATTATCATTATATATACAGTAGATCATCAATAGGATGGGAGATGGAACTGGACCCGTGATTTCATTAGTACTGGGAACTTCCAAGTGAGAAAATTCATTCCACCAATGCATATCAGCACCTTCTCTGAAATGTATTGTCTTAGAGAGTTGCCTAGCACTGAGTTACTAACTATCCAGGGTCACAGAGCCTGTTATGTGCCAGATACAGGATTAAGACCCAGATCTTCCCTGACTTTGAAGCCAGATGTAATCTACATATTCTTGCAAACGCACAGTTCTCAACAATGTCTTTATCTGTCATCCATTTAAATGCATTTCATAAAACTGGATTCCCACTCACAGGCTTCCTTGCATACCTGCAGGTCAGAACCTAAGGTGTGTTCACATCCCCAAAAGTACAGCCATGCTCTAATCCAAGCAAGAACTAAAATGACCAAGATGGCTTCTGTATGATTTTATCCAGGCAAATGTACCCACATCTCACGCTTCACATTTAAGAAAATAAAATTAATCCCCAAATGTAGCCATTAAAAAGACTGAAGTAACAATTATTGAGTTATATTTTTAAAAAATGTTTTCTGCATTTAATTATTGGTTTTGTTAGGAGAGGATTTAGATAAGTTGATAATGCTGGCTTTATGTAATTTATTTTTACTAGGCAATTATGGGCAGCATTCTATCCTGGCAGCAAGGTATTGTGGGGCATCTTATTAAGCACAGAGCCAGTAAACACTGATGAACAATTTTGCTGAACTAGGCATGCAATTTAGAAAGCAATAATACAGAAATCCAATTTAGGACACAATTGATACAGTAGCACGTCAGCACATGTAACTCTCATAGCCCACAAATTAAATTGGGATAGCCCTTTTTGCAACAGCACAGGCCAAGATTAAATGTACTTCCCTCCCACAATTTAACAACTTGCTGACCACAAACATAAATATGGGTGTGTGTGCGTGAGGATACACAGTTGTTTCTAAATGTGTGTTTTTAAACCACCCAACAGGTAACAAGTGGGAAAAGAACCTAGCTTTGTGTCGAGAGTTGGACATCAACGTCGCTTTGACAGGGAAATTGAACAAAAATAATCCAGCCATCACAGCGCTGGCTGTGTCCAGGTAACTTGGGGCTCATCTTTGTACCTCCAGCAGAGGGAGACTTTGCTAGCTCTGGGATAGCAAGTAACTTGTATCTTCTGATGGTTGTCTATGTCATCCATAAAAACCATAGACAGAGCCCACTCCTACCTTGTCTCTCCCTACACCCCCAACGGATCACAGATTTAAAGCTAGAAGAAATCTCTAAGGTCAGCTAGTCCAACCCTCTCACTTTTACAGATGAGAAAACTGAGTCACATGGCTAATGGCACAAGGATAGTAAGCATTAGAAGTGACTAGGATTTGAACACAGGTCCTCCAAGTGGTCTTTTCATTGCATTACAGTACTTCCTGTGTTCTTTCATGTTTCTTCCTAAGCATTGTTGGGCTTGTTGATTAAGTTTAGGGTTTTTTTATTCATATGCATATATATCATTTACATATACATAATATTCATATACACACTGGCTACATTTCTTGCTCAAAGATCAAGCCTTAAACCCAATTCACTCTGGAGCTCATAGACTGGACAACAAGTCCCCACCCACCTAGCACAGAGTGAATGTAATAACTAAATAGTAATTGTTTCTCTTTTACCCAGGAACCCTGAGGGTCTTTCCCTCCTAGTTTTATTTTATTTATTTATTTTTATTAAAAGGGTCATCTCTTGAGTAACATAAAGAAGCCTATTCATTGAATGCGTGTATCTCACTCAAAGTGAGAATGGGATAAGACTTAGCCTGAAAGGCCAGGGTTTCCCATTGCATCCTGATGAATATCAGGCCACTGGATCCAGATGACTTAGGAGAAGAAAGTGATGTTGGTGACCTTGCACAGCCCTCTCTCATCCAAATCAAAGTCAACTGCAAGTCATGTCATCATCCTGATGTCATGGTCCTCTTTGAGAAGGAAGGACAAACAAACACAACAATATATAATGTTCATATACATATAACCACACATACATATATGTTTTGGTGATGCTTTTTTATATCACTGTCAATTCCCAATAACATGTGTGCGTGCGCACACACACACACACACACACACACACACACACTTATTAAAAAGAAGTCAAATAAACTAACACACTTGCTTGCTATTTGTCTTTCATTCTCAAAGAGGACCATGACATCAGGGAGGTAATGCCATGACATGCAAGTGGATTGGATTTAAGTGAGGCAGGGCTGTGCAAAGTCACCGGCCTCACTTTCTCCTCTGGAGCCATCTGGGTCCAATACTAATCATGTTGGACAATGTATGCTTCATTCTGCATCCATAGTCCACCACCTTTCTGCCAAGGGGAAAGAACTATGTTTCACCTTCACTCCTTTATAGCCAGTATTATTTTTTTCATTGATCAGAATTCAGAGGCTCTACCTTCTGGTTTGACAGAGGGTGAGATGAGGGGGAGGGTTCCCATCTTTCTGGGGGGCTTTTTGTTTCTGTTGCTACTGAGTGGGTAAAGACCATTTTGGAATGAACATCTTTGATTTTTTTGTCATAATTCTTCTTATAGATTTAGGAAATAGGAAGATAGGGGAGGGGGAAGTAAAAAAGGAGAGGGATATTATTCTCTGAGTCCATGGCACTATCTCTCAGTATCCTTCTACTCAGACCTACTCCCAAAATAATCTATGACTGGTAATAATATTTATGAGGCAATCAGTGGGTAGAAGTCACTATTCTATAGGACCCAGTTCCCTAAAATTGCCCTCTCCTGAAGGAGACATGAATCTGGTCTTAACCATTTCTAGCACTGAAATTTTTAGATGCTCCAGCAAGAGGCATGAGAGTACCCTTGGCTTAAATTACTCTTTATTATATAATTGTTTATCATATACATAGTAGGTATCACGAAATGGATGAGCATCATTGGTCTCTAGGATCCACTGACGTGTATTTATATATTTATACGTATTTTATATCTAGTATTTGACTGTTCTTTTTGTGTGCTTATAACTAGCAAAAAAAAGACCTTCAGGGACCTACCTACAACTCTGTAATCTTTTCTTTTCTTCCCAAGAAATCAGTCTAAACTCCTTGTTGGTGATGAGCGAGGGAGAATATTCTGCTGGTCCAGAGAAGGGTAGGAAAGCATGGTGAGCACGTGGAAAAAATCAAAAGTGATGCAGCCCAAGATTACAACATGCATTGTTCAAGGGACTAAAACAAAACCAGTGGAAGCCTGAGTTGTGTGTACTATATGAGTTCCATGAGTAAGATGATCATATTAGCTCTCTTTAATACTTGAAGAAAACCACACCACGAATATGAAGACAACAAGAAATCTATTTCTTTCTCCATGTAATACCAAGCTATTTATAAATTTTCATTCCAATGATGTATATCCTTTATGGAGGTGAAAATGGAAGGCAAATGTGTAAATGTGGAATCATTTTTGTGTGTTATGGAATAAAACCTATGGAAGTGAGAATATACAACTGGATTGCACATAAGTTATGTGACCTCTGTAAAAGAGTTTTTCATAGTGAATAAAATGATGTTGCTTTCTGCAAACTAATGGGAAAATATGGAATTGTTTTTACTTTATTATTTTCCCTCAAAATATAGCAATTGCATTAAGGTGGATCGCAGTTGGTTTGCAGTATCCTACGATTTCCAATCCAAGTGGACCTGCTGTAAATTTAATAGGGGCAAGAAACTCCTGAGGAACAACTCTGTCCTTCCTATGGTCATCTTCGTCAGCATAGTATCCTCTCTACTCCTCTACCTCTGCCCTCAGCTTTCCTTCTGGAATAAAAACTTGGGGCAAATCTAGCTGAGCCTATGGATCACATGAATGAAACAATGGATGAATGAAAGAAAAAAGCATGGTTTTTGTCCTTACTATGTGCAAAGCAGTGTGCTAAACACAGGGGATATAAATAGAAAAGTCAGACAATCCCTGCTCTCAAGGAGCTCACATTTGAATAGGAGAGACAAAAATATATGGGATTTTGCAACTGCTATGCATATGGAAAGGCCCCAGGGTCTTTAGGGCACTGTGGCAAAACATTCTTTCACGTCTTTTCTCTGGATAAAATCATATCAGATTCTGATACTGAACTGTTTGGCAGCTCCAAGAACTTGGTGACAAGATAAGACTATAACACCTGCAGGAGCAGTTGACAGGTATGACTTCCCAGGGTGATGGCTATAAACATTAGGCTGGAAGCATTACTATTCCAAGGCTCTTGGGGTCAGCGTCCTCGGTTATCTCTATTAGGGTCTTAGAAGACATAGTAGTCAAAGGGTGGGAGACCTGCTGGCACATACTGTCTCCTGTCTTTCCCTCAGGATGCCTTGGTGCTTTAGGTAAGCTGCTTGTCTACCCTATGAAAGATGATAGTGGGTGAGGAGAGGTGGTCCCTTCTCCAGGATTTCTCCACTTAACAATGGCTTCAGGGATTGGAATGGTTGCAGACATGGTGGCCTAGGAACACTGTCTCCATTAGCATCTGAAGGGAGATGGTGGTCAAGCAACATGCTGTTAATGATTTTGACTTCCCTTACACGTGCTGTCTCCTATCCCTCCCCAAGAATATCTCACTGCTTCAGCTAGCCTGGCTCATAAGCTATACAGGACAGAATTTGATTTTATGGGTTTCATTATTACTTAGTGTTGATATATACTGTGTGTAGGGTACAAGCAATCAAGTCATAAGCTTTATACCTGTGCTCTTTCATTCTCTCTCTCTCTCCCTGTCTTTTTGTCCCCATCTGCGCTCTGTGTATCTCCATCTCTGTCTCTCTTATGTACATGCACAATCTGCAATTTCTACCTCTCCCCATAGCATTTCCTTAGAGAGGTAGACAGTAGCAAAGGGTAGAGGAGAGGAGGAAAAACTGAGGATTGGAGGAGACAAAAGGAAAGGTGAAGAAGAGGTGGGGTTTGAGCTGAGTCTTGAAGAAATCCAGGAATTCTAAGTCTGAGTTTGGGAGGGCAAGCGTGTGTAGAGGGGACTACTTCCTAAGGCATTTGCCTTAGAAAAGGTAGGAATTTTTAAAAAGCTTTAAATGCTGAACAAAGAGTTTATATTTGATCCTAGAGGTAACAGGAGACCACTGGAGTTTATGGAGTAGTGGGGGTGACAGGAGCTGTTCTATACTTTATAAAATTACTTTGGCAACTGTACCATAGATGGACTAGAGTGAAGAAGAGATCTGAGTCAGGGAGAACAAGGATACTGAAAGAGGCAAGAGGTGATAAAGGCCAGAAAAGGTGATAAAGGCTGTGTGAGTGGAAAGAGGGGGATGTACGTGAGTGAGGATGCAAAGAAAGAAATTGTAAGATTTGGCAGCTAGTTAGATATGTGGGATGAGCAAAGAGAAGAGGATGATATTGAGGTTGTGAACCCAGGTGACTGGAAGGATACTGATATCCTTAACACTAATGGGGAAGTTCAGGAGAGAGGAAGGTTTACAGGAAGGAGATAATGAGTTTGGGTAATATTCCCTGTGGAGATCATAACTGAACCCATGGGAGCTGACAACAGGAACATGTTAAGATCTGCAATACTTTACATGTGTTATTTCATTTTAATTTTCACAACAAACCTGTGAGGTCGGTGCTGTTATTATCTCCAGTTTATAGACAGGGGAACTGAGGCTAGGAGAAGTTTAGGGATTTGCCCAGGGTCACACATCTAACAAGGGTCTGAAGCAGGATTCCAATTCAGGTTCAACTTTTGAATCTAATGAAAGAGTTACACATACACCTATATCCATACACATACACATGCATGCATATATGTGTAGGTGCACGTGCAAACATACACATATTAAGGAACAGTAAAGTAATACTGCAAAACTTCAAGAAAGGAAAGAGAGGAAAATTTACCCTGTACCAACTGATTTGTGAACAATGATAAATGATCACCAGCTTGCCTTAACAGTTTGTTGGCAGAGGCAGGGCCACAAAAAACCATTAGAATAGGTTTCCCTTTAGAATGCTTGCCTTTACCTACCAAGAGCAATGGAATGACCAGAAAAGACTGTTTTTCTTCTAGAAACGCAGATGTCACTGACTATGTCTGCGCTGAATATGAAGCGTTCCTGCTACTTGAGAAAACAGTAAGAGGGACTTGAGGAATATCTCTCTGCTTCCCAAGTCATCACCAGGATAACTTTTATATAGTGCCAGGCATTATGCTAAGGGGAAAAAGTTCCTCTGCAAATGGAGGAAATAATCCAAGAGAGAATCCCAAAAGAAAAGGATTTCAATGGGCAGAGCACTGAGAGAAGAATGCATTAAGGGGGAAAGAATGAAGACCTCATCCCCTCTTTGCTGGACCACTTCAATGGCTTTGATCTCCCTGACTCAGATCTCTTCCTCCCTCCAACCTGTCCTCTATGGAGTGGCCAAAATAATTATCTAAAGTGCAGAACGATCACATCACCGTAAATCCAACCATAGAATCCATGGAAGATAGAAGATAAAACCCTAGAACATGACAAGTTACAAGGACATGGGGAAGGAGGGAAGCCCGACACCGTCGTCCACACAAGAGTGCCTTGGATCCAGGACCCTGTTCCAGGTTGTTGAGCTGTGAATTCAGCACTTCATCGATTACACGATCACTTAGGTGTTTGGTCAGTGTCTGGCACAGCGTAAACTCGGGGGACACGGAGACAAAAGGGAGAAGTCCCTGCCAGGAGCAGGGGGAAGTGGGAAGGAGGAGGGTCGGGGAGGACCTCCCGGAGAAGGTGAGGTCAGAGCTGACGCCGATGGCACACAAGGGATGGTGAGCCCCGGAGGTGCAGGCTTCGAAGGCTCTCCCCTCGAGGGATTGCGCCCCGTGTTTCGCGCTCGTCACCCTAGCTACTTCGAGTCCCCGATGTCTCGAGGACGTTGGCAAGTCCTTTGGTGGGACCGTGAAAAAGAAGGTCGTGTCTAGAGGGAGCGGAGGCGGGTCTCGGGGGGTGGCACAGCCCCGGCACCCGATGGAGGCTGGCATGGAAGGGACGCGGCTCAGCCAGCCCTCGCAGCTAGCCGCAACGCTTCGTCTGCCACTGCGGGTGGTGGGCTTCACTTAGTTCAATGTGAATCACCGCCCTCGAGCCCCCAAAAGGAACCCCTGCTGTGTGCCGAGGTTACCCAGACAGAGGGGGCACGAGATCTCTGCGGCATAATAAAGGGGAAGCGCGTGGGCACCGGGAGGAGGGGGCTCGAGGGCGCTGAGCAGCATTTTTAACGTACCAGGCGCTAAGGGACGAAATGAAAATTAAAATGGGCGCCGGCGGAGGAGGCGGAGGCCTCCGCACACGGCCACCTGCTGAAGAACGCTAAGCTGAGCGGCTGGCGCAGCCTCCCATTGGTCACAACCTCCGCCACTCAAGGCAATCCCGGATATGCGTCACTTTTAGGCCCAAACTCCGTGTTGAATAGGGCCTCCTCTTCCCTCCCAATCAGGCCAAGTCTTGCACGGCTGACCAATCATAAGCTTTATCTTCCAAGAAGACCCGCCTCCTCTCGCTGTGGCGAATCCGTCTCCCGAGAGTTTTAAAACAAATTAAGGCTGAACTACATTTCCCAGAAGGCATTTAGCCGCGGTCGGTAGTTTGGCGTTGGCGTCCTAGCTCTTGTCTGCTGACTGAGGGCCGGCCCAGTTACTCCCAATACTCGTCCTCCTCACCATGGCACCCACCATCCAGACCCAGGCCCAGCGGGAGGACAGCCACAGACCCAACTCCCACAGGACCCTGCAGGAGAGGTCCGGCGTGGTGTGTCGTGTCAAGTACTGTAACAGTCTGCCGGACATCCCTTTCGATCCCAAGTTCATCACGTACCCCTTTGACCAGAACCGGTTCGTCCAGTACAAGGCGACCTCTCTGGAAAAGCAGTACAAGCACGACCTGCTGACGGAGCCGGACCTGGGAGTCACCATCGACCTCATCAACCCGGACACGTACCGGGCCGAGCCGGGCGGTGCCCTGGCTCTGGCGGATGAGAAGTTACTGGAAGAGGAGGTCCAGGCCCCGGCCAGCTCCAAGAGGTCGCAGCAGCATGCCAAGGTCGTCCCCTGGATGAGGAAGACGGAGTACATCTCGACCGAGTTCAACCGCTACGGGGTGTCCCACGAGAAGCCCGAAGTCAAGATCGGGGTGTCGGTGAAGCAGCAGTTCACCGAGGAGGAGATCTACAAAGACCGGGACAGCCAGATCGCGGCCATCGAGAAGACCTTCGAGGACGCGCACAGGCCCATTTCTCAGCACTACAGCAAGCCCAGGGTCACCCCCGTCGAGGTCATGCCCGTTTTCCCGGACTTCAAGATGTGGATCAACCCCTGTGCCCAAGTGATCTTCGACTCAGACCCGGCCCCGAAGGACACCAGCGGTTCTGCAGCCCTGGAGATGATGTCTCAAGCCATGATCAGGGGGATGATGGATGAGGAGGGCAACCAGTTTGTGGCCTACTTTCTACCGGTGGAAGAGACCATGAGGAAGCGGAAGCGGGACCAGGAAGAAGAGATGGATTACACCCCAGAGGATGTCTATGATTATAAGATTGCGAGGGAATACAACTGGAATGTGAAGAACAAGGCTAGTAAAGGCTATGAAGAAAACTACTTTTTCATCTTTCGGGAAGGTGATGGGGTCTACTACAATGAGCTGGAAACCAGGGTCCGCCTCAGTAAACGTCGGGCCAAGGCTGGTGTGCAGTCAGGCACCAATGCCTTACTGGTGGTCAAACACCGGGACATGAACGAGAAGGAACTGGAAGCTCAGGAAGCTCGGAAAGCACAGCTGGAGAACCATGAGCCGGAAGAGGAGGAAGAAGAGGCCCCAGGCTCAGATGAAGAACAGGAAAAAGGAAGTGGCAGTGAAAAAGAAGCGAGTGAGGAAGAGGAAGAGGAGCCATCCAGAAGCGAGAGTGATGAGCAAGAGAAGGAGGAGAGTGAGAGGAGTGGGAGTGGAGAGGACCAAGCTGAGGAAGAGAGCAGTGAGGATGAGGCTCGAGCAGCCAGAGACAAGGAGGAGATCTTTGGAAGTGATGCTGACTCAGAGGATGAGGAAGAGGAAGAGGATGGGGAAGGCCAAGCCAAGGGCAGTGGAGAGGATGAAGAAGAGGAGAGTGGCAGTGATCAAGAGCCTGGGCAGCACAGCCCCAGCCCCTCTCTCCTCAGTGCCAGTGACCACTCAGCCCGGGAGGATGGTAGTGAGGGGAGTACTTCTGATGCCAGTGAGGAGGCCAGTGACAGTGACTAAGGCTCAGAGGCCCATGGAGGGCCACCAAACTGGGCCTCTCTAGCTCAGGTACCATTCTCAGGAGAAGGAAAATACCTATTCCTTTTTTCCCCCCAACTTTTGCTGTCAATAAAGGCATTATGTTTACAAGTTGAAAAAGAAAGAACCCAAAAATGAAAATGAGAGTCTCTGCCCTCAAGAAGCTATTGGAAGAGACATACTATCAGGGAGATATCCTGACCTAGGGGTGGAGAACCTGCAGAGGAGGCCACATGTGGCTTTCTAGGTCCTCATGCATTTGCCTTTGACTGAATCCAAACTTCACAGAACAAATCCCTTTAATAAAAAAATTTGTTCTGTAAAACAGTCAAATCAGTCGAAAGGCCACACCCAAGGCCACATATGGCCTGAAGGCTGCAGGTTCTCCACCCCTGGAAACACATAAGCATACACAAAATAAGATAATGAGGTGGGGCAGAGGGGTGGTGGAGAATCACTAGTAGCTGGGAGGATTAGTCATAGTATGAAAAAAAGACAAAAGGATGGCATAGGGCAAGAAGGGAATTGAGGCTAGAGAGTGATGGAAATGTAGACAAGATGAAGGGGAATAATAAGAGAGAAGGTTGGACAGATTGGGGATTGATTATGGAAGGTCTTGGACACTATAATTAGGGACTTCTACTTTATTTCACAAGCAATGGGACACCACTGGAGGATTCTTGAGTAGAGGTCAAATGAGATCCAGAGTTATGTTAAGATTACTTAGACAGTGGTATAAAGAATGCTCTGGAGAGAGAGACTGGAAGCAGAAAGGTCAATGAAGAGATCACTGAGGTGCTTCCCTAAAACAATTACAGTGTGATAGGGAGAGAAAGGAATGAATATAGGAGATTATAGAAGAAATTAGACTGGGAAATTTATAATAATGCAGGAGAAAGGAGAGATGAAAAAGAGGGAAGAATCAAAAGTAACAGGTTATGAACCTAAATGACTGGGATTATGGTGGTACCCTCAATGTAAGAAGTTGGTGGCTAGGAGCTGGGGGATACAAGTTTAGAGAGGGATTTTGTTTAGACATTTTGAATTTGCAGTACACCCAAAAGGAGCTATCCAGCAGGCAACTAGAAAATCAGGAATGAACCCAAGAAAAAAATTATTCTTCACCTAATGCCAGTTAAGAGAATATTTGTCCAGTACCTTATCTCTCTATGCATCCAAAAAAGATAAACATTGGAAGAACAAATTCCATCAAATTTATGATCTCACTGAGATTTTGCCAAATGTAATCCTTGAGATTAAGCTAATCTAGGACTAAAATGTAGATTTAACCCAATTCACTCTGACTTTTGGCATGTCTCCTCAACTTATTCTTTTTTAAAATGGATGCCCAAGACCCTGTGACCTGGGACAAATCACTAAACCTTTCAAAGACTCCGTTTCCCCATAGGTAAAATGAAGAGGTTAGATGCCATTAATTATAAACTGTCCCTTTTCCTTATGGAACAATGTGGGCATCAACAAAAATGTGTCATTAGTGGCTCCTAGAAAATTTGTCAGACTGTGGACTCCTTAACTCCAGTCCTAGCTTCATCTTTCATCTCTGTAGTATTGGATAGAGAAAGAATGGGGATTGTGTTATAGATCTGGAAGTCATCTACATAGATGTAACAAAACCACATGGGATAGATGAGATTGCTAAGGGAAAGAGTTTAGAGGAAGTGAAAAAAAGGCTGAGAAAGGAACTTTAAAGGAAAAAACCCATCTAAAGAGTGAGGGGAAAGATGAGGTTCCAGTAATGGAAACAGCAGTGGTGAGAAAGGTAGGAGAAACTTGCAAATTCAGTATCACAGATACCCAAGAATTAAGATTGTCAAGGAGGTGAGGTTAGCCAACAGTTACATATTCTGCATAGACATCAAGGAGGAAAGGGGCAAATTAAAAGGCCATGATAGAGATGGTTACTAATAAGCTTGGAGAAAGCTATTGCAGTACAGCTGTGGTGGTGGTGTTCCTCCTTCATTCTCAAACAGAACCAATGACATCATGACAATGTCTTGACTTGCTTGTGAACTGGATTTAAGTGAGGCAGAATTGTACAAAGTCATTAGCCTCACTTTCTCCTCCAGAATCATCTAAGTGTAGTGGTGAGACAAGAGTCAAGAAAACTGGTGATGGTCCAGGATGCATTGGGTGACCTTAGCCTTTCTAAATTAGGTGTTTCCCAGAGCAATGCCCATTCAGTGGCTAAGGGCTAGGTAAGAATTGAGACAAAAGATGCCCCAGTTTATCATCATCCAACTATTAATTTGGGAAGAAATTTATTTGGAAAGGAACCTTAGGGTTTCTGTCCAGAAATTGCTGTTTGCTCTCATTCTAAGCTCATCTAAACAATGAGGCACAGAGCCTTGGTTTGGGAGCTATTGTTGACTATTCAGTGACAGAATGTTTTGGGTTTAAAGGCTAATCAAGTAGCTCTATTTGACACAATGGGTTTTTTGGAACCTGATTTTTCAGAGCTATATTTCAAGAAATCATATGTGAAAACTGCAGGGTAAAAAAGTAAATTGTCCCAGATCATTGAAAAAGAAATAAAAATAATAAGAATAAACATATCAATGATTAGAAATAAAAAAATTTTAAAAATAGGCCCTAGCCCCCAAAATGTCTTAGAAAATGTCATGAACCAAAAGCATGTTCCTCTAATCAGAGTCCCCACATGTAAGGAGGGGAACCTCATTGGGTGGGGAGGGGGAGAAAGGAATAAGAAGAGTAGTAGGAGGAGAAATAATGGTATTACCCAGCTTCTGCTTGAATTGGTAGGTTGGGACCCAAGAGGACAGCTACGACTACTCTCAGATAACATGATAAAGACAGCTTATACAAAACGTCCTCCTAACACTTGGTTCACTCCTTCCCACAAATACAGCATCCATGGGAGGAGTAAGCTTAGACTTAGACCATAATAATATTGAGGCACATGTGTAAGAAATATATGTGACAAAGGTTTAACTCCCAACACCTGCTCTGGAAGTCTTTCTTCCTCTTCTCTCTATGTAGAGACCTCATGCAGAACCTTTTCTTGTTGTTATTTGTCCTTTGTCCTTTGACATCACAAGGGTAATATCTTGACTTGCACATGAATTGGATTTAGGTGAGGCATGGCTGTGCAAAGTCATCAGCCTCACTCCTTCCTACAGTTGTGTGGATGAAAATCAGATTGCAAAAGATGCAAGGATGAGTGGATGGTTAAGAACTGGAGGCAGAAGGGATGTAAATATTATGGTCTCTAAGGAAAATCATCTCAGTGGAAAGTCTGTAAGCCAAGTGCCAAGGTCATTGAGGAATATTGGAGTATGTCCAGGGATCATGGGAGGATACTACAAGATGAATTTTCCAGAGCAAACTGAAGGACCTGTGATTTGTCCTTTTTGTCTTATTGAAGGGGGGAGGTCAAGATTCCCTCGTGAGAACTCTGAGGAATTCATTCCATCTTGCATCAGTCATTGCTGTCATTACTTAACTAAGAAGGATGAGAGCCCTATCCCTCCCTGTGTCAGGGACATTCACTGTCTTAACACTTTTTTCTACTTGACTTGATTGCAAGGATATTGAGATTTTTTTTAAATCAATCAATTGAGTTTTGGATATGGGATAGGGAGCTGACTTCTTAACTGGCATGGGGACAAGGGGCAGGTCAATTCTACCATAGGCCATCAGTAGCTTTCCAAGAATTAGTTCCCTTTCTGAACTAAGGTTTCCTGAGAGATCTTGACTCCGACCCAGGGTTACCTTCTTCTTAGTGTTTGCTATAAAGAAACCACTATCTTCATCATGAAATCACTGAGCCAAATGAAGTCCATTCTTCAGCTATAGCATGATTGGAACCCCCTCCCACTGTGTCCAGTATCATCATTTTCATCATAACTTCAGATCCTAGACCTAGCTTTATTTAGCAATCAACTCCCCTTCCTTTTATCCTATGCTATACTTCAGATCACGAGTATTTTATTTCTTAGAGCATTTATTTACAAGGGAAAATAGATTATTAAAAAACTATTCCTGTTATTTTTTTTTTCAGTAAATCAAAAGAATATATAAAAGAATTCTACCAAGTAAACAAACAGAAAAAGAGGTAACCCCAAAACTTCCTAAATCCACCCTGACCACATTTTCCTAAACTAGTTGTGCTGTTATGATATCCTACAAGGCTGGGGTCTTTAACTTTTATATGGACCCATTATGAATCAGTTGAGACTTGTAGACTCCTCAGAATAAGACTTTTAAATAAACAAAATAATATATATATGTGTGTGTATATAGAATTATGAAAATAATCTATTATTTTGAAATACTCTTGTTAAAAATTTTTTTAATGAGTTCACGGACCCCAGATATAGAAACCCCTGCCTTAGGAACCTAACAACCTACTCATGGTTGAGCCAAAAGGAGAATTAGAACTCTCCTCCAAAATGCCCACTGTTGATCTGGTTTGGTTTTATAATTTGGACAAAGTTCATTTGTCTAAGCTGCATCCCCACTTTTACTCTCAATCAAGAAAATTACCAAAAGGGTACTTTGGGTATAGCCACCACACAACCCCTCTTGACTACCACCTTAGTAATTCCTATATCTTTTTTCCTAGGGAAAAGTATGATATGACCCAGATGTGTCCTTACAGGGATAGAAGGTACACAATTCATCCACCAAATTAAAAGTCCCCATTATTTTTCTTGTTACTGTTCTCATTATTGTTACAGTCCCTGATTGGCTATCTCAGAGGTGTTTGATGTACTGCTTCTTCCTGAGGCATTAATACACACACATATCTGACTCTCTATTGGTCCGTTGGTCTATCCCTGTCTGTCTATCTATCATCTATCTATCTGTCATCTATCTATCTATCTATCTATCTATCTATCTATCTATCTATCTATCTATCTATCTATCTATCTACCTGTCTGTCCGTCTGTCTGTCTATTTATCTGTCTCTCACTCTGTCTGTCTCTTAAAACCAAAATCTCTAGACTTGCTTTAGATAATTGTATGGTAGGGGCCCTGTAGTAAGTCTATTCATTCTGGAGAAGCTATTGCTCATTATTAATAGCACCAGCCTTTTCCCACCCATCTTGGCAGCCTTTTGAACCCTTATAGAACTCAAAGTTTTTCTCCTAGAGAAGGGAAGACAGGGGAGATGTGATGATCATCTTCAGGTATCTAAAGAACTACCAGACAGAGGAGAATTTATACTTATTTTTAAGTACTTTCAGAGAAGAAGAATGGAACAGAAAGATTCTGATCAAATGTAAAGAGATATGTCCTAATCATTGCGGTTGTCTGAAAGTGGAATTGTCCACTGTGATAGCTTTGTGTTTGCCACCACTAGAGGTCTTCCAGCCTAGAGCTTTGGTGATTACTGATCAAAGATGCCATAGATGGTATTTCTGCTTCCCATAATAGGTTGAATGAGATGTCCTCTGAGGGTCCTTTCCTCCTCCAAGTTTCAATGATTCTATGATCTTCTTTGTTCAGGAGGTAATGAAAGGTAGTCTTAGCCTGCTTCTGGGATGACCTGTCAGTAGACCTTCAACACAGTCCAAATCTTTCAAGTGGCTGCCAGTGGTGCATGAAATGTTCCCTGGGCCAGGGAATCCTAAAACCTAGTCTCCTGAAACTCTCACTTGTCTCCAGTTTTGTTAATGGGTTTCATGAAACTCTTCCCCCAGTTCTCAAACCAAAGGTAATTTAAGTTCACTTCAAGTTATAATAAAAACCATGCCAGGCAGCATTTTTAGCACTTTTTTTTCTTTTGGCTGGCAGGAGGGAAGGAATGTTGTGAAATCAAACAAACACAAAGTTGCGGGAGGGCTGCCCCAGAGGATTGAAAGAATTTATCCGCTCTGAGGACGTAGCCAGTGTACTGGTGTAAATAGTGTGTGGCTTAGGAACAAAGAAAAATAAAATTGATTAAAAATGAATATCCTGTATAGTTGTCTTTTGGCTCCATGGGATGTCCCAAGAGACCCTGGAGGGAAAGGGGCAAAAAAACCCTCTCTCTATTGTTCCTTCTGGTACAAAAGTATTTCGGTTTACACCATTCTAGGATTTTTCTCCCCAGGGACATGAAAGGTCAGCATCTAAACTGGTGGGCCAAAGAACTAAAATCATCATAATTTCTATCGCCTTAAATTCAATATGCTAGCAAACTCCCCATTTGCTAGATCCAATTCAGTTCTACAAACCTTTATTAATATAATCATTATATGCCAACCACTATTTGTTCAATTTTTCTTTTAAAGCTCCAACCCACTATTTCACTTGTATAAGAAACTCCTGACAGAGAAATTCCTTCTACTGATGTAGAAGAGCTCATGATCTTTAAATTGCCTAGAGACTTCAGGAGATGAAATAGCTTGCTCATGGCCATAATAGCCAGTTAGAGACTAGATTTGACTTGGGTCTTCCTAATTCTGAGCCTGACTTTCTATCCTGGGATAGCCTTGTAGAACACTGTGTGGCCTTTTGACTGCACTTAAGGTTCTAGAAAGCCACACGTGGCCTCAAAGCCAAGGTTCCCCAGCCTTGTTCTATCCAATAAGTAGCACTCCAATACCTCTATAGCACTAATAATAATGATAATAAAAACAAGAGCAATAGTTAACATTTCTGTGGTGCTTTAAGGTTTACAAAGCACTCTACATATGTTACCTCATTTGGCCATCACAAAAACCTTGTAAGGTAGATATTATTATACATATTTTATAGATGATGAAATAGACAGTGGTGAAGTTCTTGCCCAGGGAAACATAGCTAGAGTCTGAGGCAAGATTTAAATCCAGGTGTTCCTGATTGCACATTCAGTATTCTTACATTCTTCCAATTTCAATCTGTATAATTTTTTTAAGACTCATATATGCTTTATTTTTTAAGTTACATTATTTTTAGTTTTCAACATTCACTTACCTAAGTTTTAAATTTTCTCCTCCTCTCTCCTCTGCCTTCCCCAAGATGGCATGCAATCTGATATAGGCTCTACATATACATTAACCTATTTTCATTAGTCATGTTGTCTAGAAGAATTAGAACAAATGGGAGAAACCTTGAGAATGAAAAAACAAAACAAAACAAAAAAAAGAAAAGAGTTTGCATTCAAACTCCTCTGTACAAAATTAAACAAGAGAACCATAGGATTTAGACCCAGAAGGATCTTAGTCAAAGCTCTCGTTTTACAAATGAAGAAGCTAAGGCCTAAGAAAGGAAATAGCTCAGCTTACTTAGCTGCTGGGCTCTCAATCACCATGACATAAATATGTACAGAAATCTTGAAACTGTATTTTAAAGTAAGCATCTTAATGAACTGAATTATAAAAATTGTGCCCTGTTCTAAAATGAAAAGTCTTGTGAGTATGACAGAACATGAAGCCCAAACAAGGAAACCAAAGTAGAGGAAGCAAAGATGTGGAAATGCATTTCTCTTCAAGATAATATCACCGCCTCCTTTTTTTCCGTTCTTCTCATCTTTTCCCACAGCCTCTGTCACCACCCGCTCTGACACATACCACCAAAACCATAGTACCACTTCTGTGTTTTCTTGAAGGAATAGAATGGAGCAAAAATAAAAACAAAGTGATAAAATCAGTTCTGAGGGTAGTGAGGGGACTAGAACGGCTTTTATTGGAACAGCAATAGGGGAAGTATGCCCCAGAACAAGATGGAATGAAAGACAAGGATTTCTGTCTACAATGAGAGTTCTGTGAGGTGCACAGGCAAGACTGGATTTTGAGGCATCTCAGGGTTCTGGAAAGAACTCTGGATTTGAATGGATGGGGCCTGAGATCACTTTCTGACTCTCCCACTTAATCTCTTGTATCATTGGGCAAATCCCTTGATTTTTCTGGCGTCAGTTCTCTTATTTTTAAAAAATATCTTAAAATTAAATTTTTTTTTTAATTTATGGAATAAAACAAGCATTTTTATAACATAATATAGTGAAAAAGGTGATTGCACATACAACTGCAGATTTATTATGTACAACTTACTATTCCTTTTAAATATATAATAAAGTTTTCATGCAAATTTCTTCTAAACCTTCCATTTTAAGGGAGGCACCCAGGCCAGCCATATTCATTCCTCTTTGGGCCTTGCTCTTGGCTTTCCATTAGAACCTTCTCTAATGAGTAAACCTCAAAGTATTTATATATATTTTTCAGATCCAGAGGGCACCACCCTCAGACCCAATGCCTCAGCAGAAGTTAACAAAAGGAAGTGAGGTCTCTTAATGGATGGGGAAGATCTTTAACTCTTCCCCCCACCCACCATTAACCTTGCATTAACTTTACAACCCCCACCCCTGCTTCTCAGTTCTTTTCCGAAGTGTTCTCTTCCCACAGTAGAATTGAAACTTTTAAAAGACAGAGACTCTTTTTCCTTATAATTAGATTCCCTTCAATTACCAAAACACCTAGTACATAGTAAGCACTAACTAAACAAATTCTTATTAACCTAACTCTAAGGTTCTTTCCAACTCAAAATCCTATGATCTCTAATGCAGGGACGTTCTTAATCTTTATTTATCTATCTACTATTTATTGATCTTTTTATATATTTAGATATTCATTCATTTGTTTGTTCCTTTGCTTATTTTGAGTAGTATGGCCCCCTTTGGAAGTCTGGTGAAGTATGGAACTCTTCTCAGAATAATGTTTTTAATGCATAAAATAAAATGCATAAGATTATAAAGGAAATGAATTATACTAAAATACAATTATAAAAAAACAAACAAGTTCACAGATCTTGTATTCCTTACAAAATTGGGTTAAATAGTTTTGCACACAACCCCCCTCCCTTGTTGTTGTTGTGTTTGTCCTTCGTAGCCAAAGAAGACCATGCCATCAGAGAAATGATGACATGACTTGCACTTGGGTTTGTTAAGTGAGGGAGGGCTGTGCAGGTCACCAGCCGCACTTCACCTCCAGAGCCACCTGAATCCGGTGACCAGATATTCATCAGGATGACTGGAGATGACCCAGGATGCATGGGGAGACCTTGGCCCCAAGGCAGGTACTCATTTAGGGTGAGGCAACACCCATTCATTGAACAGGACTATTTAAGAAGTAGCCAGGGTGTGGCCTCTTTAATGAGGCCAAGAAAAAGAAAGACTTCGGGCTGGGAGGAAAACAGCAACAGTTACTACTGATAATCACTCTAAAGCTAGGAGGGTCCAGAAGAACCCTTAGACAGGGGCCCATTGCTGGCCCAGGTTCAGAGTGCAGTAGATTTAAGGTTTTGGGAGAGAAGAGAAGAGGAGAGGGGAAGGGAGGGGAGGGGAGGGGAGGAGAAGGGAGGAACTAGCCAGTAAAGCCCAGTCAACTGGGAGCAAAGTGACAGCCATCAGATTTCAAATTAAACTTGTTACATACATTTTTAAAACTAGAAGACGATCACAAATCATAGCCGGTGGTCTACCGCTGTCTGTTCACTTTATCTTCCATGTAGAAAAACTGTGCTTCAGATGGCGAGTTTCAAAACTTGGGACTCATTCCTATCATCAACATTGACTTTATATGGAGTTTTGGGTTTTTTTTGATGACACAGCTCATCCCTGGTACTTCTCCTTCTGTCTGTCTACACCTCAGTCTCCTTTGCTGGATGATCATTCCACACTGTCACCAAACCATTGGAGCTCTTCCTTAGCACTGTACTTCAAGTACTCTTCCTTCCCAATATTTTATTTCTTGGTGATTCCATCACCTCCTATAGATACAATTATCACCTTTATGAAGATGAAATCTAGATCTTTATATCTTGACCAAGCGTGTCTCTTGAGCTCCAATCTCATCATCAACTGCATGTTGGACATCTCCAACAGCTCATGCTCTTGACAGTCTCAAACTTGTTAAATTAATAGGCAAATAGAGACATTTGGAAATCTATTCAATATCATTGAAACTTCATTTAAAAAAAGAATGACAGCTTTCCCTGATGTAAACATATAAGGACAAAGGCAGTATGGAGTAAACCAGTAGAAAGCTAGCCTCAGAATCAGGAAGCCCAGGGCTCAGACTCTGCCTCTGACACATATTGGTTGTGTAACCTATGACCATTCATTTAACCTCTCAGGTTCCCCAGTCAACTAACTTTAGATTACTTTAATTGTTACTTTAGATTGTAGAGCAGGAACTGATCTGCGTTTTGAGCATGCTAACCAGGAAAGCCCTATACCTGTGAAATCAAAGGTACAGTTGTATCCCTTTACCTTTTCCATATCCATTTACCTTTAAAGGTATTAAGATCTATGATTTTAATCTCCCGGAGTAACTCTTTGTATAGAAATTCCCTCCATTCAAAAAAGATTGTGAGCTATTGGTGACTTTATACATAAGTCTTAGGGAGTTCCCCCAAGAAGAGAACTGAAGTAAATTAGCCCAGTTTATTCCCACAACCAGTAACTGTCAGAAGGGGGATATGAATCTCAGTGTACCTGATGCCAAGCTTACTCCTCTGTCTGCTACCCTCCATTCCCCCTACACCAAAAATTATCCACTGATCTGTTATCCACTAATATTGTGCACTGATGACCATGATGAAAAGCTTTCATATCCTTGAATAAATGCTGCTTAACTAGCTAATTACTCAGCCTACCCACCATACCAGTGGGTGAGGTTCAAGCCAGAAGAAGCTAACAACACTCCTGGTTAATTCTAATTCCATAATTCCCTGTGCATCAATAGCATTAGCTTCTAAGTAGCTTCCTAAGCATTTGGGGCCATTCTCCTGAGAATAATTTTTGAATGCCTTTGAGAATAAAACAGAAATTACACTGAATGTGGCATCTTGAAAACACACAAAGATACTGGGGTGACTCAGAGACATACAATCCAATGAGGCAATGATTTGGATGTCAATGATGTGTGAATTGGCATGGCGACTGTGGGTTCCTAAGATGATATGGAAATAATAATAACGAACAGCAGCCAGATTGTTTGGGGGTATGTGGGGGAGGAGAGACTGAGTATCAAGGCAGCAGAGACATCACGTGTAGTAGTGTTTCTCAAATTGTGCTGCAAGGAACCTCAAAATCACCTCAAGTTTATTTTTTAATAAATAGCTTAGGTTATTTGTTAATTAGAATTAAAAATAATAATTTTGGAGGATTTTATTACTAAGGTTCTGCCAACATTTAGTTCAAACTGTAGGTCTCTGCCACTGTGGAAAAGTTTGAAAACTACTGATGTATGAAAATGTTTTCAAGAATTTTTGCATGGATGGAAAGGAGACATGGTATGGTAATCCCCTTGCCTTCAATTCTTTCTCCAAATCATTTTTCACACAGCTGTAAAAATAATCTTGCCTAACAGGAACAATTATGTCTATCCCCTGCTCAAAAAAAACCACACACACATAATATATGTGCATATATATATATATAAAATACACATGTAAAATATATATGCATATATAATACATGTATATCTTATACGTGTATATCATACATATAATATATACACATGCACACGTGTATATGTGTGTATGTCCATGTTAGACAATATATTATGGTAATTCCCAATGCAATAGACTCTGAGTAAAGCTCTAAGTTGAATGGGAAGAAGATAATAAGATATATTACATTTGAGAAATTGCAGTTATTTTAACAATACCAAGTTGATTCATGAAAGAAAACCCTGTAATTCTGATCTCTGTATTCCTTTGTTTATGCAGTATGGCAAATATCACGTAGGACTGCAATCTGCAAAAAATGAAAAAGGACCATGGTAGATATTAGGGGGCTGTAATATGTTTCTGATGATAACCCTGTAGACAAGGTGATATAGAAGTCATCTGAGTAACAGAAGGTCAAGAACTTCAAGAGAAATGATGAAAAAAGTAGAAGAATAAAGCCATTACTAGATCACCAACAACACTATTAAACAGCAGTCATTACAATTATTTGGTACTTGTTCATCAAAAAGTGGGCCAAAATAGATAAGCAAGACCTAGAAGCCAATGAATTCAGCTCCCAAGTGTTTAATAGATTCACCATTCTAAAGTGCTTGGGAAAGGATTCCCTGTCCAACACGAATGGCTGAAAAACTAGAAAAGAGTTTAGCAAAAATAGGTTTAGATTAGCACGTTAAACCATAAACTGTATACCATGATGAGCTCCAAATAAGTAGGTGGCCTCAATATAAAAAGTCCTATCATTTTAAAAAATGAAGGACAGAAGGAAAACTGACCTTGGAGATCTTTGTTATACTTAAGCAAACAAAGAATAGAGAACCACAAAAAAGAAAAACAAAATAATTTTAATCATGCAAAATTTAAAAGTTTTTAGCATAAAATATTAGTGCAATTAGAATTTAAAAAGTCAAGTGGGAAATTGTTTTTAATATTTTATTTTTCTAATGACATGTAAAAACAATTTTTGATATTTGTTTTTTAAAATATTGAGTTCCAAAATCTCTCCCTTTCTCCCTCTCTTCCTCCTTCATTGATAAGGCAAGCAATTTTATGTAGGTTATCCATGTGCAGTAATGCAAAATAGATTTCCATATAAGTCATGTGAAAGAAAACAGGCAAAAAAGAAGAAAAACAAAGTTTAAAAAAAGTATGCTCTGATCTGCATTCAGACTCCATCAGTTCTTTCTCTAGAGGTGGATAGCGTTTTTCATCCTAAGTCCTTTGGAATGGTCTTGAATCATGATATTGCTGATCATCATACAATATTGCCGTTACTGTGTACATGGTTCTCCTGGTTCTGCTTTCATCCCATTCACATTCACTCTCCATTCACCTACCCCTATATCCTTCTCCCTCTCTCTTTTCACCCTGTCCTTTTTCAAAAGTGTCTTGCTTCAGATCACCACCTCCCCCAATCCTTTCTTCTTTCTATCAGCCTCCCCTTCTATTTTCTGCCTCTTCTCCTACTTGCCTATAGTCAACTTAGCATGTATGTTATTTTCTCTTCAGGCCAATTCTGATGAAAGTAAGGTCCAAGTGTTGCTCACCATACCTCTCCCCCATTTTCCCCTCCACTATAAAAGCTCTTTCAGCCCTGACCAGTTTAGCAGGTTTTCTTCTTTTGTCTGGAGCATGGCCAGAAATAGTTGTGTAACTGAATGTGAAAGTCCTTCCAAAGGTGTCTTCCTGAGGTCAAAGGCAGAGATGTCAAATACAAGAGAGGCCAAATCGGCAGGGAAGCCAATTTGGATGTAAATGAGAAATATTTAACAAAATAAATAAAAATAATAAAGCATAAATAGTGTTAACATGTAGCTTTCCAAATCAATATGCTATCTGCAGGGATTCTTAGGCATTTCTATTTGAATTTGACCACCCTAATTTATGGTACTGCCAACAAGGCCACACATCTTATCTCAACGTTTAACATAGAATATTGGTGCCCATATAGGCCATGCTTGTTTTTCTTCTGAAATTTGGCTTTGGCAAATACCTGACAGCAGACTAAAAGAAATGTTTTATTTGATTTCCCCCCCCCCTCACTGTATACTTTTCAAGTGTCCAGGGCTACAAGTAATCTAACTTGAACATTCTACTACAACTGATGGTCTTTCTGGATCTTTCCTCTTTTCAAACCCATTTCTTGTAACTCCCTAATCCATGAATTTCTCAGTCCAAATCAGAAGACGTGTACATTCAAACTAGCATTTATAAAACTGAATAACAAAGGGAAAGCAAAGGATAGGATTCCCCAACACCATCTTCCACAAAGGACACAGTCTTCCACAATTGCCAGTCCTATGGGTAGAAGAGGTCCTTGTTCTCAGACGGGTCATGATGCTGGGCTTGTGTTTGGTTGCCGCTCCATTCTGCCTCATTTACCACTTTCCCCCAGGAATTCCTACTGTTGTCCATGGCTGGCCCACTTCTCCACTGCTGCCATTGGCTAAATTTGCCATGGGCTGTCCAGGCTTCTCCTCTCTGGGAAAAGGTGTTATTGCTCTTTTGTGAGGAAGGTCATGTGGTGGCCTCCTTCTGACAGCAGCACCTATCCACATTGTATCCAGATCTGTCTTTATGGGACCTTCCTCTTCCAAAGCTCTTAGGGCTGGAGTTCCTTTCATCAGGAAAACTACACCAAAGCTTCTGCATGTTTCAAGGACACACTTAACAATCTTGGCAACATTAGCCTAGTATTCAGGCCCATTTACCTAGATCCCTCACCTCCTTATCCTTATCTATATGTTCTTTTTGTCTTTCAAGCAGTCCTATTTTAAGGGTGCGGTCTATATTCAGAGGCAGTCTGTTTTCAAAGCAATATGGTAATCCCAATTTCTTTGCCCTTTCTAAACAAATCCTATTTTCCAACCCTTTAATTATGGTAATTGCTCTCTTCTGGACCCCATCTAGGCTTTCCACATCCTCTGAAAGACTGGAAAGGGGAAGAGCAGTGAAACATGAAACCTTTCCAAGTGTGATGTGCATGAAAGGAAATGAATTTGCAAGAGCAGATTTAAAAATGAGAAAGTGGGCAGTGAAAGAGATATGCTCTCATTTCCATGAGGGGGGAAGGGAGCAAAATAGCTGTGTGGCATAGTGAGAATAATATTGGCCTAATAGATAAGAGGCCTAGGTTGTAGTCCAATTCTGACACTACCTAACTATGTGACCTTGGGCAAGTAACTTAATCTTTCTAGGTTTCAGCTGTAAAACAAGGGAGGTTTACTAATTCAGCATTCAGGAATAAGCAGCTGGCTCCTATCAGAAGAAGCTCTTTAAGTATAATATTGCTCTGAATACAGACTACCCTCCTGAAATGAGATCTCTGTGGCTGGAAAATGTATATCACAGAATTCTAATCATAGAGTTGGAGCATTGGAAGGTCTCCTCAGCAGCCATCTGGCCCAGCCCATACTCAAAAGGAATCTCCACTCTAATGTACCCAACAAGTGATTGTCCTGCCTCAGTTGGAAGGTCTCCAAGGAGGGGGATCCCAGGACCTCTCTTGCCACCCCATTGCATATTTGGACAGCAATAATGTTAGAAGGTTGTTCCTCCAATTGAGCCCAAATTTGACTTTTTGAAACTTCCATTCATTCTTCTAGGTCCTTTTTCAGAGGTCAAATAGAACAAATTTATGCCCTCAGCTACATCACAGCTCTTCCAATACTTGAAGCCAGCTATCATATTTTCCATTTGGTCTCCTCTTCTTCAGGCTAAACATGCCTTAACTCCTCCAAACAGTCATCGTATAATATGGATTCAAGACCTTCTCTTTTGACCACAGCTAGTTGAAGCACTGGACTTAAAGTCAGGAAGACTTGAGGTCAAATCCAGCCTGAGATATTTACCAGCTGTGTGACCCTGGGCAAGTCACTTAACCTCTGTTTACCTCAGTTCCCTCAACTATAAAATCAAGATAATAATAGCTGAAGATTAAATGAGATAATGATTTGAAAAGCATTTAACACAGGGCCTGGCACATGGTAGGTGCTGAATAAATGCTTGCTTGCTTCCTTCCTTCTTAAAATATGACACACAGAACCAAGAACAATTCTCTAGTTTTGTCTGATGAAGTCAGAGTACAGGGGAACTACCACCTCTCTTCTCCTGGAAACTATACCCCTTTTAATCCATCTCAAAATTGTTTTCATTTTTGGCCTGACACATTGCAATACTGATCCTGGAATCCACTGAAACCCTCAGATCTTTTTTTTGCCAAAACTGCTCTCTATCCATGCTGTCCTATCTTAGACTTGTGAGGTTGATATTTTCATTTTCTTCTTATATTTAGCCCAATGCTTGTCAAGATCCTTTTGGAATTAGACTCTGTCTTCCATCGTGTTAGCTATTCAAAGCTTAGCATCATCTATAAATCTGCTGAGCATGCTGCCTATGCCTTTATCCAAGTCATCAACAAAAATGTGAAATAGCACAGGACCAAGTATAGATGCTTGGGTCCTCCACTGAAGATCTTATGCCATCATAAAATTGAACTAAAATTTCAACTGAGGTCCACTGACTCCACATCAAGTGTTCTTTCCATCAAAACATTCTGACTCAAGTACACACCAAAAAATACCAATCATAGCCACATAAAGGCTTTTCCTCATGAAAAAAAGTACATCTATTATGAATCAATACAGTATATCTGTATAACTTTTTTGTCAAAATTAATGAATAGGGCATACTTGTATTTTGATTTAACTCATTAAGACCACATATGTTGTGTATAAAAAACAATGAACTGATAGCTTTAGAGGCAAAGACCTAGATCTCTCATCCTTTCTCCATGCAACTAAAAGTGCTTTGCTTGACCTTATCTCCTTAGTTGTTGACTACATTCACTAAATCTCTTTTTCCAGAGCCTGGGAGACCACACATCCTTCCTTTTGCTAATTTTACTCATTCCTATCTAGTCATTTGACTTGAATCAAGTAACATTTGCTTTTCAAGGGAACCATTAGCTAATCTGATATTGTTATTATGCCACTATGCTAATGTGCTTTGGTTGATCCCTCAATTTCTGAGGCAACAGTAATATATCAAAACAAGGGCCTCTTGGAAATGTAGATAGATAGATAGGTAGGTAGATAGATAGATAGATAGATAGATAGATAGATAGATAGATAGATCGATAGATAGATAGATAGATAGATTCTATTATATTTTGTTCAGTACCTCGAGGATCTGTGATTTGATTAGTAAACATATCCCTTCTACATACAAGTCATTCCCCAAATGATAAATGGTCAAAACATATGAACAGGCAGTTTTTGGATGAAGTAATTATAGTTATCTATAGCTATATAAAAAATACTCTAAATCACTATTGATTAGAGAAATGCAAATTAAAACAACTCTGAGGTACCACCTCACATTTATCAGATTGGTTAATGTGACAGAATAGGAAAATGATAAATGTTGGAGAAGATGTGGGAAAATTGGAACATTGATGCATTGCTGGTAGATTTGTGAACCATTATGGAAAGCAATATGAAACTGTTCCCAAAGGTCTATGAAACTGTGCATACCCTTTGATCCAGCAATACCTACTAGGTCTGTATCCCAAAGATATCACAAAAAAGGGGGAAGGATCTGCCTATACAAAAATATTTATAGTAGTTCCTTTTGTGGTGGCAAAGAATTGGAAATTGAGGGGATACCCATCAGTTGGAGAATTACTGAACAAGTTGTGGTATATGAATGTAATGGAATATGGTGCTATAAGAAATTATGACTAGGTGGATTTCAGAAAAACCTGGAAAGACTTACATGAACTGATGCTGAGTGAAATGAGCAGAACCAGGAGAACATTGTACACAGTAATAGCAACATTGTACAATGACCATCTTTGATAGACTTAGCTCTTCTCAGTAAAGCAATGCCCTAAGACAATTACAAAAAACTCATGATGGAAAATACTATCCACATCCAGAGAAAGAACTATGGCATCTGAATGCAGATCAAAATGTACTATTTCCTCTCTCTTTTTCTTTCTTTTCCCTTCTGTTTCTTCTTTCATAGTATGAGTAATGTGGAAATATGTTTAGCATAATTGTACATATGTAACCTATATCAGATTGCATACTGTCTTTGGGAGGAGGGAAGAGAGAAAAGGGGCAAATTTTGTTACTCAAAATCTTATAAAAGTGAATGTTGAAAACTAAAAATAAATAAATAATTTTAAAAAATAACCCGACTATTCAGATGGAACACAACCACTCTATGGTGATCTTCCCAAATTAGAGTGTGCCAGTGACAGAAAATAGGATCACTCTCTAACCAATCTGGTGATGATCCTAATTGAGGACATGAATTAGTCTGATACTGAGACAACAGATAGTACATCATTGATTCATATTTGGAATCTTTTCAGCTTGTTAGGAACCCACAAGAGCTTGCATGCTGGTGGTTTAGCTTTGAGAACCCAGGATCACCTCCATGCCACAATGCATCAGACATCATACATTATCATACATAATATGAAGTAAACTAATAAAATGTATAAAAGCATACAGATCATGGTGGTGTATAATTTCTCTGGCACCTATTGAAATATATGCACATATTTCCATGCTTCAATGCACCCATACTCTTACTGTGTAATTAACTCCCTCCAGGGGAACTGATTATAGCTTGTCCATGCCTTTTTATCCTGGCTAATCCTGTAGACCCTTCTTCATAAGACCACCCAAAGTGTCAGGGACCTTCTAGATACTGAATAGGTATCACTGTTGCACATATTGTATCCATTAGCTTTCTCTTACTGTCTCTACATGACCGCCCACTTCCTTTTACAGTTACACATATCTTTGATATTGTTTTTATATAGTTACTCTTGTCAAACTATTAAAACCGAGGGTGTTTCTCCATGGTCTTTTGGGTGATCTGCAACATGAATTTTGGGGGAAATGTGACTGCTTATGCTTCATAGCCATATAGCATCACTGGGAAAAAATATTGGTGATAAAAAGATGAGCCTTTATTAAAGGGAGAAATTGGAACCATTAAAAGCACTGAACAATTTCCAACATTCATCTAGCACACTGTCCTATTTAATTGTGGGCCCAGTTCATTGCCAAACCGTGACATCTCTCTAACATATTTGCGAAATTTTGCCTACTCCCTTCTTGTATCTTCATCAAAGATGTTCTAAATATGTGTGTAGGTTATTTTCATAAAAGTTTTGCAGGAACAGGAAAATAATGATCAATAATTGTTGGTATTTCTCAATCTCTTTTTTCACTCATAATGATATCTGGAACTAATTCACAAGCATTTGCAATCCTCTGCTCTTTCAGATGGCTTGTTAGTCAATTCACATTTATTAAGCACCTACCAAGTACCAGGCACTCTGATAAATTCCAGGGATACAAAGAAAGGCAAAAATAGTCCCCACTGTTAAGGAGTTCTCAGTCTAATAGAGAAGAGTCAACTCATTACCCTCCAAACTGTATCACCTCTAGCACAGACTTGCTCTGGTTATACTGCATCTGGTCCAACCTCCTTCCCATCTTTGTTTTCTAGAGTACTGTTTCTAATCCCTCATGTAGCATATAGGATCTATGATGTTAGAGTCCAAATGTGGTGAAACATCATCATCGATGGAAAGAATAGTTTACTATGGCAATTATGAAAAAAAATTCTGATTTTTCATCATACTCTCCAGAAATAGGAGTCTTCCTTAGAGCCTCCATCCCATCGTCCCTCTCATAGCCCTGGACTGGGTCCCCATAAGGGGGATCAGATTTCTTTGAATCAGCAGCTGTTGCCATAAGAGCCGTCTGGGAAACCCCCCACTCCTTAGTGACAAGATCACAAGCTTAGTAGACAGGACCACAGAAAGGGACAATGTCAGACCAGGTCAGAGAGGGGATTAAGGAAGGACTGAGGAGAAATGTAGCCTTACAACTTTCATCCCAGGAAGGGCTGCTTTCAAAGGAATATTATGTCTAAATTTACCCTAAAAAGGGAGTTCAGAGATGATTTAGCCCAACCTTTTCATTCTGTAGGCATGAAAAACCCTCAAAGAGATTAAATGTTTCACTCAAAGCCACGCAGTTACTAAAAGAGCCAGGAGCCTAGCTCAGGTTCATATCCTTTCAGTTATATTAGATTGGTACCTATGATATATGATGCCACAGCATCATTGATTGATATTTTTCTTGGGGATATGTGCCTGAGTGCTTTTCTTGTCTCCTTACCTTCGGGCTATACCTGAGAAAATTCTAATTCTAATAAGAATTCTAATTCTACCTCATCTATATCTCCAGATATAGTCCAGATGATTCCAGAGATTCATTCTTCCAGGTCCATGTCCCTAGAAATTATCCATTCAAAATTAAAATCATAGAGGAAAACACTTTCGAGATCATCTGTTCAACCCCACCCCTAACTTTTTTTAAACAAATGAGGAAACTGAGGACTAGAGTGCAGAAATGAATTGCCCAAGGTCCCAAAGGTCATGGAAGCGAGATTAGAATCCAATACTCCTGACTCCCAGACTAGAACTCTTTCTAGAACAACACAATCTAATAAAAAAAAAAGTCCTGTTTTCCAAATTTTTCATGGACACTCTTCACATCCCTTCAATTCCTAGTCTACAGGGCCATCTCCACAATATCTGTGCAAAGAAAATGCTTCCTAATCTCCATTGCTGCAATGAAATTCTTGGAATTCAGCAAAACAATATAGGTCTGAAAGGGTCCAGGCAGTGCCTCTCCCTCTTAATTAAAAACGAATTTGCAGAAGCCACTGCTAGGGAACAGGCACCAAGTTCTGTAAGCTGAGAAACTTTCTTAAGTCTCTCACTGTGGCATGCTCAGACAGCTGCTGCTGAAGGCTAGCAAACAAAAGACCAGCAGAAAGAAAGAGAGATTTGATTTGAAGGCATTAAAATGCAGGTAGGCAGTGCATATTTGTAGAAAAGCAAAGCCTTCATATTAAAAACCTGGTGGAATTTATTTAGCATAAAATCAAATTTCCCTAACACACACTTGGTTTTGCTTTTGTAAGTTCTCTAGTGTATGTCATAAGACCAAATTAGGCATCCATATGTGTGCACGTGTTTATGAGTATATATGAATTCCATATATATGCATGTGTATGTATATGTGTATGTGTGTATATGTATATACTACATACAACTGCATGTATGTGCATATTCACACTTATATACACACGCAATACATACATACATAGATAATGCTTTAAAATTTCGCTTCTACCTTCCCCTGCCCGAGACATATTTACATTCTTCTTAATGTGCAAGAGATATCTAATAAGCAGCTTTATCTTTTCCTGGTTCTGGAAAACCCAAAAGGGCCTTCTTCAAGCCCTACTACCTTAGAGTAATTTCTTGGGCAGTAGGCAGTGGCATTTTCTTACTAATATCAGTGTAAATGTTACCTTAAAAATGTCATCTGTGTTTCAGGCCCAAATGATAAGAAGGCAGGTGTTTGCTACCTGTCTGCTCTTAGACAATTTAGTTGACCTCTCTGTGAATTGGTTTGGAATTCTGGAAAAGGAAGCCTTTTCTAACCCTTCTTAAATTCCAGTGCCTTCCTTATGTTCATTATTTCCCATTTATTCTGTATATAGCTTATTCGTATATATGTTTGTCAGTTATCTCTGCCATTTGGTTGTAAACTTCTTGACAGCAGGGACTATCTTTTGCCTTTCTTTGTATCCCCAGTACTTAGCACAGTACCTGACACATAGAAGATGCTTAATGAATGTTTATTAATTGATCAGTAGAGGCAATCAAGTAGTAAAGGCCTCTAAGTTCCCTTCTGGTTCTATAACTATGATCCTCTAAGATTTGAGGGAAACTAAAAGGTGCAGAAAATTTCCACAATTCCCCAAATTTCTGTTGTGTTTCCTGGAGGCCAATTACAATGTTACAATGAAAATATGTGACCTGAAGAGGAAGCATTCATAACATCCACTAATATATTCATTCTTTAGGTTTCCTAAGGCATCAAAGCTTAAGGGAATGGGACAAAGGACATGTTAGTTTTGACTCAGAAGAGGAGAAAAGGCTAGAATTAGTTTAAGGGGTGCAGCTCAGTAGGGGAGGCCTGCATAGTGTATAGGGAACCAAAAGGTATAGGCAATAGATCTTAGGAGAGCTATTGGAAGAGGGCAAGAAAGGTCTACTTGGAAGTCACTAACTGTGGAATCTTAGAGGTTTAATCAGACTCATTTAGAGTTAGAGGAGGGTAGATTTAAGCTTCATAAAAGGATTCTTGCACATTTGAATTTTTTAAAAAAATAGAATGGCAGTTGTTTTGAGCGATGATGAGTTTATAGAATCTCAGCATTGTGAGGGTGTATCAGAGGTCATCTAATCAATACTTGAAAGTACGCTAAAACATCATTCAACCAGCCTCTACTTAAAGATAAGGCAGTTTCTGTCTAGAAAAAATGAAAGAAAAGAAGGAAGAATGAAAAAGGAAGGAGGGAAGAAAGAAAGAAAAGAAAAGTAAAGCTTCTTATAATTATGATGTTATTGACAGATTTTTGAGATACTGAGCTTCCTGGTATTCATAGTGTTTGATACCATCCAAGCCCTCTTTCCCCACTGAGATCTTGTAATTCTAAGACTGACTCAAGTGAGGGTGCCATCACGGTCCATGGATGAAGAGGTCACTAAACATCCCCAAAGCCAGAGGGTCGTGGTCATGCTGGAGGATTCTGGGCTCAAGCTCGGAGTGTACCTCCAGAGGCAATGCCATAATAAGTAACCTCGCATGGATTGATAGCTTTAATCACACAAGCAGAGTACCTTTTCTAATGATACAGAAATTAGTCTTAATGGCACTTAAGAAAAGAGAACTGACACAGACCTGACACAACATTCTCATCATACACAGGCACCCACTGCACACCCGACATTTGCCTTTATTGCATCTGGAAGTTATGAATCTCTACAGCTGCGGTGGCAGATGAATCTGTAATGCAAATGTCCTCTAACCTTCAGTGACTGGGGAAATTCACAGTATGTGTGGAGAGAGAGACTGGGACAGGAGGGTATAATAGGATTCACTGAGTGGGGAGGACACCAAGGATCTGGATCTACTTGTACCCGCTCATGAAACTGATTGTTAAATATTCAGCATGAGCATTTACGTCTGGGAAATTGACAAAAGCTACAAATCAGGGCGTGGTTTATTGATTTGTTGATTATTTAGATTTAAGAAAGAGATGAGAAAATGCTAATAAGGTAAATTAAGCTTAAAAAATGTATCCTGTGCATTTATCTATTTATTGGAGAGCTGAGTTAAGAGAGAGGGTCAAGGAGTGGAAAGAGGTTAGAGACGACATGGTAAAAAGATAGAAAGCTGGCCTTAGATTCAGGAAAGGCTGGATTCCAGTGCTGCCTCTGACACACAATTAGGTTTGTGACCTTAGGGCAAGTTACTTAATCTCACCTCCTCCACACAGGAAACTCTACCTGAACTACACCAGGGTCTGACAGGTGAGTTTTCACTTTATCATGTCTGGATCTCGGTTTTCACACCTCACCCCTTCATACATCTTGCGGCCTCTACTCTAACCTTCATTCCTACCTTTCCCCTGTCCACACTTACTTTCTTCTCCCAAGAGAATAGAAGCTCCTTGAGGGCAGGGAATGATTTGCTTGTTTGTATTTCTTTCTCCAGTATTTAGCAAGGTGTTGACACATAATTAACTCTTAATAGATGCTTAGTAGATTTGTCCAGCTGTGCCCCAAACAGCTATCTAAAAGTTGCCGGGAAGGCATTGATCTGCTTTGGTAGAGGATGTTCATTATTGGGAGCTCATATCTTAATGAAAACAAAGGTCCAGTTGAAAAATAAATATACAGATATGGTTTTATCATGAACTTTGAGGAAATATTAATTGACACTGAAATAAACTTGACTCTATTAGAATTAGAATCTGACAACTGCAAGACATCCTACTATAGAGCGTTAGGGAAAAGATTGAGATTTTGTTTATATGGAAGGTAGGGCTGGGAAGGGAGATGGGTCAGTGGCAAGTAAGTTAGTGGTATCATAAGTTCATCAAAAAATAATTTCTATCCAAACCAACATGCAGAAATTATGATGAAATTCACTCATAGAATTCCTGGTGTCTGAGCTAGAGTGTGAAAGGTTTTACTTACAGCTTACAAAACAGTTTTCCTTTACTGTTGTATTACAAAGGGTGGTTTTGATATTGGTGGGAGTGGTGCTCTAGTCTTCTGCCCACATCTGTTATCTGTTGCTTATTTACTTGGAAGAAGATGCTTTGAGAAGTCATTCTCCAGCACCCTCGTCCTTTCCTTCCTGATGTATGCTAATGCGATGATAATATGTCAAACAAGAGCTATTTCCTAACTTTTAACCTTTTACCCGCAGATCCATCTCCAATGCCAACAGCTGTTATATGTTTTCTCATTTTTTTAAAAAAACTACAAATAGTTTAGTGAATGTTTTGATTTTATTTTTAGAACTGTCCCTGTAGTTTGGGTTTGAGGTAAGGATGAGAAATCTTGGTGCCCGATTGCTATAACAAAAGCAATCTCATCCTTCTTTCTATCCCAATGAGATTATTCAACTTCTTATGTTACACTGTGTTTTAAAGAGACAGCCCAAGCTGTCAAAGACCACAAGCCTCCTGGGAGGACATGGGTGACTGCTTATGGAAGAAGGATAGAATTTCTCAACCAAAGTGAGGTTTTTCTAAATTGTGGGAATTGAATTGGCCTGAGGCAAGAGTTGAGGAAGCAGCTATCTATATTGGGTTTATCTGTTGTTCATCTTTCATTCTCAAAAGAGGACCAGTGACATCACAGGGGGTGACTTGCAGTGAATTGGATTTGAGTGAGGCAGAGAGCAGAGCAGTCATCAGCCTCATTCCCTTTTCCAGAATCATCAAAGTCCACAGCAAAACAAAAATCGAGACGCCTGGCGATGGCCCAGCAATACCACGAAACTCCGCGCCCCTACCCCACACATCTCTGACACTAAGTGCCACAGTCTGTCATGTAGTGAGGACAAAATGAATGCTGGCTGAATGATTGATTAGGTAAGCTAATGATTCATATAATGATATATAATATATAATATAATAATATAATAATTCTATGACTCATCGGTAGGTGAAACAATAGGACAGGATGATTGTAAGGATGTGTTTATTACAACACATTCTGGTCAATATTTCTGTGGAAACCAAAGCTGGACCCACATGTAAACAACAGATAAAGGGATGTCTGATGATGATTTGAGTAGATGCCCTACTCAAAAACTTTAATAAAGGCTGAACTCCTACATAAGGCCTGTCCTGACAACCCTAGCCCCCCCCGACATACACACAATATAGCTAGTGTTCACTGCCTCCCCAACATCTCAGACATTACTTGGGTGTGTATATGTATATGTTGTATGAATATATACATATATGTATGTGTATCCATCCACACATAAATACATGTATATATGTATATATAATACATACATACATGCATGTGTATGTATATATATTTGCTTTTTTGCATATGTGTTTCTCCCTAATACATGTAAGCTTCCTGAGAGCAGGACTTGTTTCAGTTTTATTTTGTATTCCCAGCAAGTAACAAGTATCTGGCACATAATAGATGCTTAATTTATGTTTACCAATTGAATGAATGAATTAGGTTTTTTTTCCAACCATAGGCATAAAATCTCCACTATTAGAGTCATTCCTTAAGACTATTTAGGCCCCTACAAATCAAATTAGCTAATGTATTAACTCATTGTATGTTTGTGATGTATTTACAAACATTAAAGTTCTACATGAATGTCAGCTACTAAATAACCCTTGTTAGAAATAAAATGTGTTATCCATCAAGTTGTAATCAGCAAGATATCAGACCAGACAAAAGATCTAAGTAAGGGGTTCTGAGGAGATATAATGCAGATAAGGGAATTTTTAACTAGGTAACAAGGTGATAGGAAAGACCTGGGGTCAGGAACACTGGTTTTGGAGGCCATGTAGGCAGTCAGGGGTGGCATGAGTGCACAAGATGCCCAGGCAGAGGTGGGGAGGTAAAGCCGTTGTTAGAAAAACTAACAATGGACATTATGATTCAGCTGAAACCGTGTTGTGTCTTGGCTCATGTCTCGGCTCCACCATTGCTAGTCATGTGACCTTGGACCTTGGACAAGTCATATGAGTTCCATGCATTTCCCCATGGACCTTACTCCTTCTTATACAGATGAGAAAAGAGAAGCAATGTCGTAGAATCGGTAGAGTCCTGGCCTTAAGGTCAGGAAGACCTGTGGTCCATCACTGCCTCTAATATTTGCAAGTTGTATGACCATGGGCAAGTCATATCTCTGATCTCAGGCAATTCTCTGAAATATATCTACCAAGTTATACCTGACCAAGTTATAGGACATGGATTAGACCCATGTTAACAAAATTTCAGAAACCTCACTAATTGAATGACCTTGGAAAAGTCACTTCAATTTTCTGGGCCTCAGTTTTTTTAATCTTGTAAAATGAGAAGGTTGTATTGATTGATTTCCAACATCCCTTGAAACTCTAATAATAACAATAATAGCTCACATTTATGTAGCACATTTTATGTGCCAGGAACTATGCTAAGTGCTTTACAAATCCTACATTATTTGATCTTTACAACAACCCTCAAAGGTAGGTGCTATTATTAGTTTCATTTTACAGATGAGGGGGCTGAGGCAAACAGAGATTAAATGACTTACACAAGAGTACGCAGCTAGCAAATGTCTGAGTTTGGATGTGAACTAAGGTCTTCTTGACTCCAGGCCCAGAGCTCTATTCACTGTGCCACCTAGGTGCCTAAGTATATAATTCTTAGCATACCAATCACACTTAAGGAGCTCTTATAATGATGACATTACAGCACACACACAACAGCCTTTTGTAACAGAAGCCCCAAATAAATATAAGCTATTATTTTTATTTTAATAGTATTAGTGTTTAATTTTTTCCAATTACATTCATTTTTGTTAGATTTTGAATTTCAAATTATTCTCTCTCCCTTCCTCCCCCTCCCCAAGAAAGTAAGCAATCTGATATGGCTTATACATGAACAATCATGTTAAACATATTTCTACATTCGTCATGTTATAAAAGAAGAATCAAGACAAAAGGGAAAAACCACAAGAAAGAATCAACAAAAAAAAAGTAAAAATACGCTTTGATCTGCATTCAGACTCCATAGTTCTTTCTCTGGATGTGATTAGCATTTTCTAACATGAGTCTTTTGGAATTGTCTTGGATCATTGAATTGCTGAGAAGAGCTAAGTCTATCCTGCTTTATAATTGCACATTGTTGCTGTTGCTGTGGACAATGTTCTCCTGGTTCTGCTCCCTTCATTCAGGATCATTTCATGGAAGTCTTTCCAGGTTTTTTTTTTTTTTTTATGAAATCTGACTGCTCATCATTTCTTATAGCACAATAGTGTTCCATTACATTCATATACCACAACTTGTTCAGTCATTCCCCAGTGGATGAGCATCTCCTCAATTTCTAATTCTTGGCCACCACAAAAAGAGCTGCTATAAATATTTTTGTACATGTGGGTCCTTTTCCTTTTTTTTTTTAATTATTTCTTTGGACTATAGACCTAGGAGTGGTATTCAAGCTATTATTTTTATTCAGAAGGTTTCAGAATGGTGCAGCAACAAAGGTTCTGAGAACCCCAAGGTTGACTTGATTCAGTTCACAATGAACAGTCTGACAGGATGCCAGTTAGTCTTTTCCATTCTTCCACATGTCTTCCCTTGCTTTCCCCTTCAACTCTCCTTGTTGGATCAAAGAAATTAGCTCTTATAAACTTGTAGGAGAATACCTTCTGAAGGTTTCTATAATTTGGAAAGACCTAAATTACACAGATACACAGTGACCCAGAACCAAGTGAGTTCTGGCTATAAATCCAAAAGAGGAAGCAAGAAGAGAGTCATGTGTAGATTCTGACACAGTGAGCCTGTCCAAAGTTTGCTTTCTGACTGACCTCCCTATGTCTGTATAAGTGGTTTCTCCTAGACTCTGTTTCTGGGTGTGCCTACTGGCCCTCATTGCACCCATTTTGCGCAGCTTACTCCAACACAGTTCAACATACTCTTTGGGGTGAATCCATGATGGGGAGGCATGGAACAGTCATAATTACATAGTGTGATAGCTCACATTATGCAGAACTTTAAGGCTTCAAAGAGTTTCCCCACAACAACTATAGGAGGTGGGTAGTGCAAGAATTATCACTTCCATTTTATGGGCAAAGACACCAAAGCTAAGAGAAATCAAGTGAGTTGCCCATGGTTACAAAGCTAGTTAAGTACTGGAGCTGAGTCAAATGCAAGTACCCTGGATCCAAGTCCAGGGGTTCCTTTCATTCTACTCCCATGCAGGGCACTATGCCTGCCACCATATTGGAATAAGTAACAATGGCAATAGTAAATTTCAGCTTAAGAGGTCAAATCTTGCTTCCTAGCACAAGCTATTCTGCTGCAATTGGCCAGCAGAGGTCTGACATCATCACTCCAACAAAGAAACCCACCAATCAGCTTCAGCCAGGAACACTGACTCAATTTCTCCCTAGAATCAAACCCCACTCTAGTACAATGGAAGGAGCTATGAAGTTGTCTGAATTGTGACTCTGCTACTTCCCTACTTAGTGACCATAGACAAGTCACCTAAACCCCATGGGCCTCTGTTTCTTCATCTGTATAATTCACAAGTTCAAGGAAATGATTTCCCAATAGTTCTACTACATCTAAATTCTAAGCTGTGATAAAATTTGGGATACTATATACTCAGGTAAAAGTCGTTAAAGGCCAAGTGAATTCTGGAACAGATGTGGAGCAAGGAGGAAACTCCAAAGTAAAGGTAAACATAAAAAACACCTTTGTCTAAGCCCTGGGACAACAAAGAAGAACCATAAGGTAAATGGATGAGTTTGGAGCCATTTGTGATAATATAAGAGGAATCTATTCAGCTCAAGCTATTTTAAAGCACATTTCCCCAGAAAGCTAAAATACAGTATTGATCTTTGATTCATGGCACCTTCCAGACAGATCGCATCCATTTGTAGCCCTTTAAGTGTAAAGGGATTTTAGTTTCTCGCTAAATGAAATTTCATTGTCTCCTCTCTTGGTCTACCCCTCCTCCATTACTAAGTAACAGTAATTACCCAGCCATACCTTCTGAGGATCCACAGTCTATTCCTTGGGGTTTAGGGGAGCAGGCAATCTTGATTCTGCTCTGGGTTAAGTATGCTGGATGAATTTCTCAGGCACCTATTTGGAGATGTTCACTGATGTCCTTGGGGATGCCCGTGTTCTATTGACAATTTAATTAAAATAACTTCCTCGAGAGAAGCACACTTGGTGGTATAGGCAGCTGCTTAGCACTACTCTAGGGTCTGTCTTCACACTCCACATAGATAGGCTGGCTCAGGATTTCATTTTTCAAATATTGATCCCTTATGTCCTTGAGGGGAGATGAGAGCTATTATGTTGAATGAAGAAAATAAAAGAAGATTTAGAAGATTCAAATCATCTGAATATTGATAATCAAGCTGGATATTTTCTGAAGGAATAGGAATTCATTCTCTTTTGTTGTAGCTTATAGGTTACCTCATGATCCTGGGACAAAGCCATATTCTTATTCCATGTTCTGCTACAAAATTTGTCCATTAGGACACTATACAGTGCTACAGGCATTGTAAAATCATGGAAAGAACAGTGGGTAGAGAGTCAGTGGATATTGTGATGTGGTGTCAAGAGCATTGGATCAGGTGTCACAAAACTTGGATTCTAATTCAGTTTCTTACACTTCTTATTTTGGGTGACCTTGAGTGAATAATGTAATTTCTATGAGTTTCAGTTTTCTCTTCTATAAAAAGGCACAATAATACTTGCGTTCCTGCCCTAGTGTATACCAAACTCATTACAGGGGGAAAACTACATTTCCCAGAATGCCTTGGCCTAGGGACCAAATACTGACTGCAGAAGAGCAAGGGTTCCATTGCCAATAAGGACATGTGCCCATGGTGAAATTGTTGGTGGGTGAGAGAAAATTTGGAAATGTGAAGGAAGAGGAATGAATTTCCTCATCAGGTTTGTCACCCCTTAAAGCAATAGATTCTTCTGAAAAGAGTAATGATAACAGCAGAATTTGTTCTGTTGAGATTTGAATGGAAAATCTGTTTTTGAAGTAGAGCAAGGAGATGAGACCTCTTGGTTATGGAAAAGGTGAAGTAAATACTGTCCAAGAAAAGTCAAGCTTGCAGCGACATACATAGAGATAGCAGCATCCAGGAAACAGGTCATCAATGAGGCACACATTTAGCCTTTCACTGATATTAAACCAAGCCAGGACCCTTCCAGGAGGACACTCAGGCTGCTCAGACTTGGAAACCATGATTCATAGGGAGGCTTGTTCCCTAAAATCCTGGAAAGAAACAGAATTGAGATTGTCTTCATTTTGTCTTGGTGAAATATTTCACTCTTTCAACAGTTTTTCTTGCCTGCCTTCCTCAGCACAATGAGCCACCAAATGCCTAGAAGAGAATTACCTTTAGAAATTCCCAGGTCTTGAAATGAGTGGAGGGAAAAAAGTGATCCTCAAAGACTAAATACCACTGAAGATCTGCCATAATACAAACCCAAGTCCTTGGTGGTGTAGAGATGGTTGGACCAACAACTACATGAGGATCCAATGAGAGCATGGATGCAAAATGTTCTCTAGTTATAAGGTATCCTTATTACTAGGCTGAAGCCCAGAGTTTGATGAGGTGCTCAATCAGCTTAGTACATATGATTACATTTGAGCATTTTGAACTCGGGTCCTTAGCTTGAGTCTCTTTCCAGGAAAGTTTAAGTACATTCTCAGTCTGTATTTATTAAGCATTGGTGTCACAAATTGTAACTCTCCCTCAATCACCCCTTCTCTGAAAAAAAAAGTAAGGGAGAGGAGAGATGAGCTGCTGCTCCCTCAAAGATTAGCTGCCCACAGAACTCAGAAGATGGAGAGCGACAGATGCTCCTCAGAGTGATTTGTTCCTTTTCTTAACCTCGGCCTCATATTGCCAAGGGAGCAGGCTAATTGTTGACTTAGTACTTTCAATCCATAGATGAGTGGAATGCATAGTAATTGCTATCATTAGAGCAGGAGAACCACCCTGAAAAGGGAGGGCAGAGGCCCCAGGGAGGGAAGACCAGCCTCCCACAGCTTTCTACACTGGTAATTATTAGGTTTATTGAATAGAGCAGCCAGGAATGCTTCCAAACCCTGAAAATTTGGGGGAGCCGGTGCCATGCTCCATTTTTCAAGAGTTCCCAGGAACTAAAGATTATGCACCCCAACAAATAAACATGCACCAAAACATCCTTGAAGGCAGAGGCTAATCTTTTTTTTTTTTGGTTGTTTTTCTTTAGGTCCCCTATGTTGAGCATAGCCCCTTGTAAAAAGTAGGCATTGAATACATGCCTGTTGAATTGAATTGTATTGAATGATGTGGTATGCTGGTATCTGAAAGCAGCCTAGTGTAAAGGAAAGACTACAGGATTTAGAGCCAAAAGACCTGAATTCAAGTCTCATCTACCATTTACTACTCATATGACCATAGGCAAGTTACTGCACCACTGAACCTCAGTTTCCACATCTGGAAAAGTGGATAATAATCAGAACTGATTTTTAAACTTTGCAAAGTTCTTTACATATATCATTGCATTGGATCCTAACAACCTTTGCATAAGTAATCCCCCATGCCTTGAATGTGCACCCTCTACAACATCACTTCTTAGTCAGTATTTATGAAAAGTGTTTACCGTATGCCAAACACAAGGAATATCATGGTGTTTTCCTTCAAAGCTTAGCTTACCTCCTTCGGGAGACTTCTCCTGAACCCTATACATGTGAGTTGTTGCTGTTCAATAATTTTTTTCAGTCACTGCTGACTCTTTGTGACCCCATTTGAGGTTTTCTTGGCAAAGATACTGGAGTGGTTTGCCATTTCCTTTTCAAGCTCATTTTACAGATGAGGAAACTGAGGTAAACAGGATGAAATGACTTGCCCAGGGTGGCACAGCTTGTAACATCTCGGGCCTGATCTGAAGGCAGGTCATCCTGAGTGTAGGCCAGGACCTCTGTCCCCCATGCCACCTAGCTGCCCATGCAATATCCCCTTCCAAAGCTGTATTATGCTTATTTCATATGTATTTATATGAGTATAGCACTTAACCAGTGCCTGTCACAGAGTAAGCATTGAACTAATATATACTGACTTGACTACTCATTGTCTCTTCCAACAGCATATAAGCTCCTTGAGAAAAGGTACTATTTCTTTTTTTTCTTTCTTTGTATTCTCGCTTCTTAGATCAGAAGCTCCTAGTAAATGTTTATTGATTGATTAATGTTAACCTAATTATTTGCGAGAAGGGAAACAGGGTTATAAGAGCAGGCACATGAGATCACTTCTTATAACCAAAAATATTTAGCCTGGAAATGAAAAGGGAGAAAGGACAAGTACCTTCAAGTAATAAAAAGGTCTGTCACTGCAAACAAGGATTAAAATTGCTTTTCTGGCCAGGGGTTCTCAACCTGGGATCCTTTTATGGTCTGGGGTGGAGAAAGGTGTCTTTGGGGCCTGTTGATACATTTCACTGAGTCTGTAAACTGTAGCAGGTGAAATCTGAAATAACTGAGAATGGGAAAATTTACATATTTTATCCTCATTAAACTCTAACTGAAATTTAGCATTTCTTTCAATTATTCAAAATCATTATTCTTATGTATGCATAGGCTTCACCAGATTCGCAAAGGAGTTGCTGACACAAAAAAGGTTAAGAACATTTGTTCTAAGTTTTAAAAGTCCAAACTAAGAGCAAAAGGTAGAGTTGCAAAGAGGCAAATTTAGGCTTAAAAAGGGAAAATTTATTAACCATTAAATATGTGCAAAATTCAATCCAATTCAGTTTAAGGAGTATTGATTAATGCCAGACTTTGAGAATATAAAAAAAAATGAAATAGTCCCTGCACTCAAGGAACCTGCCACCTTTGGGTGAGGGACAATCTAAAGAGAATAGGGTTACAAAAGCTCTTAAGGAAAAAAAAAACTATATGTAATAGAGATTAGTATTTTCACATATAACTCTCATTTTCTGTTCTGCTTTACATGTGGAAATGGGATTTAGGGGTTCATCAAATTTAGAATTAAAAAAATAAATTTTAAAATCAAATAAAAAATGCCCTTCTGGAACTCTGAAGGCATCTATTCATTTTTGACTTTGTTGGTTGCTGCCCATATCTGAATCTACTGGTAGGATCCTTCCTACTGGATTCAGAAATCAAAGAAATTAGAATTTTAAAACATAAATGCAATAAAGCCTTGAAGACAGTTCCTTATGAAATGGTCTTAGTATGGGAGTAATTTTTTATGAATGTCAGCGCCTCTTTAAATAACCTTCTTCATATTCTGATCCAGCCACACTGGACTCCTCATTATTCCCTGTTTTCCTCTTTTACTCTCTAGTGTCCATATAACAGACCTACTATGACTGAAAAAATTTCTCCCTTCCCTTTCATTTTCCACACCTCCTCATGGTATGTCTGATCCCTATAGATTTAGAAAATTTCAAATTTTTTAGACTACTCTAAATTTTTTAGACCACTCTTTGACCTCTCCTATGCCCTGAATCATTTCCTGACTGTTACTTGTGTACATATCATTATCCCATTTAGATTACAAACTCCTTGAGGGCAAGCACTATATCATTAAAAAAAAAATATTCCCGGTTCCTAGCACAGTAGTAGAGGTTTACCAGTTCTTTACATGTAGTAGATATTTCATAAATGCTTCATGTGTAAGCTTTATGTAAGAGACTCCTGTCAGGGATTTTCTCACTTCTCTTGGAAAATATGCCCCTCTGGGACTTTCTTCATGGCATCCCTACCTCTTACCCCCATAGACTGAACCCAATTTCTTACTCTTTTTTTTTTAAGGCAATTGGACTTATCCAGGTCAACTTCTCACGTGTAAACTATGATTAAATTTTTTTGAAAAGTTCTTAAAAGAGGGAATAAAAAAATAGAAACCCTAAAATAAGGAGGCAATAGTGTCAAAGACATACATGAATTTAGAGAGTCATTTAGGAAAACCAGTTACAAGAGCACTTTGACTAATACCCACCACCCTACCCCCCCACTCACATTTGTGCATGCACACGTACACATGTGCACACACATGTACACACATATGTGCGCATGCATGCACACATACACAGATCTTGCCTTTTCTCAGTATTTTCTGCTGGTCCCAGGGATGTGGGGGTGGTTCTCTCTCTGTCTCTCCAACTTCCTGTCATGTCAGCAGCACTTCTGTCTGAACTCTACAGCACAGCTCTCCAATGCACTCATGTCTCAAGTCAAATGAGGAAGAATCTCTAGGGTTCCTCAGGTTTCTATGGGATATGGGGGGGAACCAAACTTCTAGAATTCTCTTGTCTTATCCATGTCACTTTTCCTTTCCTTCTGAGTCTTCAGCCTCTTCTTCCTCTTGCTCCATTCTAGTAAGGCTTCTGAAGCAAATGAGTTAATGTACAGGCAGTACTTTTCAAACCTTGAAGTGTTATATAAAGATATTATTATCATCATTATTATTGTTAGAAATGTTGTAGAGGGAATTCCTATTCAAGTAGAGGTTGTTTTAGAAGATTTCTGAGGTCCCACATCTGACATTTTGTGATTCTGAGTCTAAATTGTAGGTGATGCACAGTAGATTAACTGGGGATAGAGAAACCCAAAGATGGCAAATATATTCTCATTTCATAGCTCCATTTGAGCAAATGTGATTTAACAACTCCCAATCAGTAATGGAGAGCGGTCCTTTGATAGAAACATGTTTTTCACGTAGCAGTTCTTCACACATGGTTACAAAACATCTTTTAAAGAAAGCTTCTGGATATCCAGTTTGGTTTCAAAAAGAAGTTCTAATCAGTACCTAGCCCAATCAATCAAATAATCAAAAAGCATTTGTTAAGCTTCTCTTATTGCCAGGCACTGTGGGAGATGTTACGAAGACAAAAAAAAAGTCCTACTTTCAGGAAGCTTACATTCTATCATAGTGATTATGACAATGATAATTCTTGCACCACCAGATTCCTTCTTTAGACTAGAATACAAAATCATTCTTACCATAGCTGGTCCTATATAGAGCATAGTCATATTTAGGGTAGAGGTACTGACCAGGATTCTTCCCCAAGGCACTGACAGTATGTATATTACAGAAACTTAGAAATGACTGGTCTTAGCATTTAGTTAGCAATTTAGTTAGTTGAGAACGAAAGATGCCAGATGGTTCGTTACTTTCCCCCCACTCTTTATACTCCAAGGAGGAACTTTCTCACCTGACCTGGCCCTGCTTCTTGACCAACCTCCTACCTCCTCCATGTTGTGTTTGTCCTTCGTTCTTGAAGAGGACCACGACATCAAGATGATGAGGTGACTTGCAGTTGACTTTGATTTGAGTGAGGGAAGGTGCAAAGTCACCAACCTCAGTTTCTTCTCCTGAGCCATTTGGGTTCAGTAGCCTGATATCTATCTGTCATAGACTCTCCTTTAGAGAGCTATCCCAAGGTGTCTCCCTTACCCCACTGAATGTCTTTAAAAGTTAATTTGAGGGTATTCTTTCTTAAAGTGCACTTGGTAAATCTTGCCCCTAAAACCAAAACTGCTAGGTATAACTCTAATACAGGGTTTGTCCTTTGGACTTTCTCCTGGTGTTGTTAACAGAGTTTGGGCATCAATGAAGGCAAAATAAGCAGGCCTTGGGGATCCAATATTTCCAACCTGAAGTCCAGTAGACTTCTCACACATGTATCAAAAACAGGACCAATTGTCTTTCCCTACCAAAATCTCCCATCTTCCTAACTTTTTTTTGTCTTCATCTAGTCATCCAGTTACACAAACTCAGAAGTATACTGAACTCTTCACTCTCTTACCCATCTTATCCAATCAGTTGTCAGTTCTTATGGATTTTATCTCCATGGGTCCTCTTGTGCCTGTCCTCTTGTTTCCATTTCTATGGCCACCATGCTAATTTAGACCCTCATCACTTCTCATTAGGTTTATTATAATAGTATCTTAATTAATCTTTCTGGCTTAAATCTTTTAGTTTTCCAATCCAATCTCCACACAGCTGATAAATTGATATTCCTTAAGCACAATCTGACCAAGTCACTCCTCTCCTCAAGAAGCTCCAGTGGCCCCCTTTTGCCTCTGGAATAAAATACATACAAACTTTTGTGTTTGGCATTCATAAGCTGGCTATGATCCACCTTTCCACACTTACTGAATCCTGCTTTCTTACACACATCCTATTTCCAAACTGACCCACTTGGTGTTTCTACACATGACATTCTATCTTCTACCCATGCCTTTACATAAACTCTCCATTCCTGCATTACACTCCCCTTAACCTGCACCCTCCCCACCTCTGCCTCTTAGAATGCACTCTTTCCTTCAAACCTGGTTCAGATCCTACCTCTTACATGAGGGAGTTCTATACAAATCAACTCAGTTTTCAGTGATTTCCCCTGAAGCCCCCAGAAATGTACTCAGTGTTCACTTTGTGTACATTTGTATTGACTAATTCAGGTACATGCTGTTTCCTTCCAATAGAACATAAGCTCCTTGACGTCAAGGATCATTTCATTTTTGTCTTTGTATCTCCAGCTCCTAGCACATAGTAGCTATTGAATGAATGAATGAGCAAAGCAAAGGGAATGGATTGGTCACTTCTAACAGAATCTCAATAATATTCAACTTAGCTACTTGGTTATCAAAAGAAAAAGAAAAACAACATTGTTCTCAAATCATGCCTAGAACCTGAAAAGACAATTAACTTTGTTTTACAACAATGGCATAGCCACCTAGCTAAACCTGTTGATGATCTTAATCAACTCAAGGCAACATCAATGAATTTTGAGTGGTGTCCCTCTCATTAAACCCACTTAGAATTTGACTGGATTCTACATACATGGAGCTTTTGTTTTCCCCTAATGAACTGGATGTGTATCTGAGGCACACAATGTCTATTTCCAAGAGCTGCCTTGGGCCATTGCCATGGGCATGAGAAGTGGGAGTAGCCCCTGTTGGAATTTGCTCGAGCAGGGCTAATTGTACCAAACAGAACAGTTCAGTAGAGTGGAAAATAGTCCTCATATATCTAACTGAAGAAGATAATGACCTTTTAAATAACAGAAGCAATTTTATTTCAATACCTCAATTACTCTGAACTCTCAAATGTCAAAGTGCCGGGCACTTTCAAAATAACTTAATATAGACATTTATAGCACTTAGACACAGCTAGTTTCTTATCTAACCTAATTATGTGTTGTTCAGGAAATTGCAAAGCATCACAATTAATGTTATTTTTTATAGTGATACACAGAAGCTGCCTTTGACTTTGCCCATCGTCTGACAGGCTGCGATTCATGTGGAAGTCTCAGATTCAGGCTTACTTATAAAGAGACAATGGGGCTCCATTCTCCCCATTAGAGCCATCAGCCCCCACCTTCTTGAGGGGTGGGTTCCCAAATGATAGAGATGATTTGGTGAAAAACAACAAGCCATTCCAAAAATACCTCGTTTGAGTATCTTGTGCAAATGAGGAACTCTCAAAAGCATAATGAGCAAAGAGGGTGCAGGATTTGGAATCAAAGGACTTGGGTGTGAATTTAGACTTATTAGAAGCACCATGGCATAGTGGATAAAGAACCTCCTTGGGAGTCAGGAAGACCTGGGTACATGTCTTGTCTTTGATAGCTCCTGGCTGTGTGACCCTTGGCCAACTGATTAACCTTTCAATGCTCCTGCCTAGAGAGCTCTCTGATACTATAAATTGCTGAGCAGTTGACAGTTTCTTCATCAGGAGTTCCTTATACCAATGAAATTACAGGTCAATCTGTCAGTCAATAAATATTTATTAATCATTTATTGTACGCCAGGCACTCTGCTAAGCATTGGGGATACAAAGAGAGGAAAAGATAGTACCTGCTCTCAAAGATCTTATTCTAATAAGACGAGGGCATTCAATGCAATCTCCATCCCTCAACACCTACTTACTTCCTGAGTGACCTTCATTTCCTCATTTGTAGAATTAATTGGTTGGATTTGGAACAATAACCAAAAGTCAGCAAACTGTGTAGATGCTCTGACCCAGCAATACACTCCTAGCATACAACCCAAAGAAGTAAGGGAAAGAAAGGACCTCTCTGTCCAAAAGTACTGAAAGCTGCATTTCATGCAGTACCAAAAACATGGAAACTATGGGGTGCCTACCCATTAGGGAACTGCTGAACCAAGTGGGGATTATGTTACAATGGTAAATTAATAGAACCCTAAAAATGATGAAAGGAATGGTTTCAGAGAAACTTGGGAAGGCTTGTATGAGCTAACGAGTAAGAATACAGTGATTAAACCAAGAGAACAATGTCCAGACCACTGTAAAATGATAATAATAATGACACCAGTATTTATATAACAATTACTATGCTCCAGGCAAGTGCTTTACAAATATTATCACATATGATCTTCACTGCATCCCCTGAGAGGGAGATGCCATGATTCCCATTCCACACTTGAAGAAACTGAAGCAAACAGAGATGAAGTGACTCACCCAGGGTCATACAGCTAGTAAGTATCTGAGGCAGGATTTGAGTAAAAGTCTTTCTAACTTAAGGCCTAGTCCTCAATTCACTGCACCACCCAGCTGCCCAAATTTGAAATACTTAAGAACTGTCATCAATGAGATAACCAACCATGGCTGTTGAGGACTGATGATGAAACTTACTATGTACTTCTGGAAAGAGATTATGGATTCAAGATATAGAAGGAGACACATTTTTGGATACAGACAATGAGTGAATTCATTTTGCTTGATTATGTTTATTTGTTAGGTTTTTTGCTTTTGTTTTTTGTTTGCGTTTTTTTAAGAGGAAAGAGGAAAATTGAAAGACAGAAGGGTAGTGATAGTGATGCTAAAGAAAGAGAAGAAAGGAAATAAAGCTGTAAAATTGAAGTACTGTTTTAGTGCACTGTATAGATGGAATTTCACAGGGGGACAGAGAAAAAGTCTAGCATGGAAACTAATGGGTGGAATTTATCACATCCTTTAAAAAATGCAAACTGTATATAATAGAGATTCATAGTTTTTTGGTGCAATCCTCTTTTCCCTTACTTTTTGTACAAAGAAATATTCGTATTAATATTTTCAAAGTTCAAGACAACATTATAAAAATATTTTTAAAATAAAATGAATTGGTAGAAGTAGGTGACCCCTAAGGTTTCTTCCCATTTTAAATCTATGAGACTCTCTTCTCTATAACCTTGTGGGTGTTCGTCCTTCATTGCCAAAGAAGACCATGCCATCAGAGAAATGATGACATGACTTGCACTTGACTTTGTTTTGAGTGAGGGACGGCTGTGCAGGTCACCAGCCTCACTTCTCCTCCAGAGCCATCTGAATCCAGTGACCAGATATTCATCAGGATGACTGGAGATGACCCAGGATGAGGCAGTTGGGGTTAAGCGACTTGCCCAAGGTCCCACAGCTAATGAGTGTCAAGTGTCTGAGGTGAGATTTGAACTCAGGTCCTCCTGACTCCTGCACTGGTGCTCTATCCACTGTACTACCTAGCTGCCCCTATCCATAACCTTAGAATAAAGAAGAAATGCTAAAGGGGCCTGAGGCTGAGACATGGCATGGTCCTTATACTATAAATTTAATTCAGTTGAATTAAATACAATCCCACAAGACTTTGTTAAGCTCCTCTCGTGTGCCAGTCACTCTGCCAGGCAATAGAGATGTAAAAACAAAAAAACACAGGGGTCTCTATCCTCAAGTCCCTACATTATATTCTTGTGAATATCAAGGTTCGTCCTATAAGCTCCTCATGGGCAGAAACATTTTTTGTGTTTGTCTTCATGAACAGAGGGCCCAGTTTATGTGTATATGTGTGTGTGATGATTTATTGTTGTTGTTTGTTCTTTCTTCTTGAAGAGGACCCATGACATCGTTGGGGTGATGTCTTGCCTTGGGAATGACTTGGATTTGAGTGAGGCAGAATTGTGTAAAGTTGTTAGTTTCACTCTCTCCAGAGTCATTGGAATCCAATGACAAGACAAAGGTCAGGATGACCTGAGATGGCCCAGGATGCAGTGGGTGACACTGATCTTTCTAAATTAAGGCCTTTCCCATTTCTCTGTTAGTCTGAAGTCATACCCATTCAATGACTAAGGGCTAGGTAAGAACTAAGACAAAAATGGTCCAATTTACCATTCCAAAGATATCAGTCAGGGAGAAGAAGACCTTCAAAGTTTCTGGCCACAACAGAAAATAATTGCTATTTACACTCATTCTAAGCCACCAAAACTTAAAAAACAAAAGAAACAAAAACAAGCCACATAGGCTTAGGCTGGGCCTACTACTGGTCATTTAGTGAAAGCCAGAATGGTTTGGGTTTAAAGGTGTAGTCAAGTAGCTCCATTTAAAATACAATGTTTTTTTTTCCAGAGCCATATTTTAAGAAATCAAAAATGAAAATCGCCCTGGACAAAAATAAATTGAGCTTTTTGAAAAAAAAAATTAAAAGGAGGAGGAAGGAGGAAGAGATAAAGAAGCATAGTATTTCCCAGCTTTGGGTGATTAATAACCACATGCTGAAATGAATTAAATTAAGATACATCAGCATCTAAAGAGACTCCAAAAACTGAACTAGAACTATGGACACTTTCTTCTGGCTTTTGGATGTTGACACCTAGTATGCAGCATGGTGAAGGCAGCCCCTCCTCTTTCATTGTCCCTGCCCTAGAGCAGCTGCCTTTGCATCAGAGAACCATTTACTCTCTGCTGTATAAAGTAATAGAGAGATGCCAAAGGGGCTCCTTTTGCCTCCTCACTCTTTTATGAAGAGAGAAAGAATCAGGCTAAGTGCTAATAACATGTGAAAGGAGGCAGACCCTGCTAGGTGAGCAAAAGACACTCCAGGGCACACGAACGGTGTTGGAATAACACTGAGTGAACTCAGGCAGTAACTTACTAAATGGTGCCAGGTACCTATACCTCCCCAAATGCCCAACTTATATTACACATTTAGCGTACTGCCCTGTCAGGATTTGGCTTCATAAAGAAAATAGGAATATTATGATGTCCCTGTAGATATTGGTCCCATGTGCAACTGTGACTGTAACAACCAGCAAAATGTCAGGTGTCATCAGGAAGGGAACTGGACACAAGGCCCTTGTGGTTAGAATCCACCTTTGGAATTTAGTGAGAGGTTTGGAATGCTGGAACTAAAAAGGGACATAATAGACCTAAAGAAGGCACAGAGGGGGCATCAGAAGTAATAGGAAAGATGGAGGTACTACTGTTGAAAAGCCCAGACTAAAACTTAGGGCTCATTCTTCTGTAGGGAAAGAAGAATGCTGAGAGAGGGTATGATCACAGACTATAAAATCAAGGCTGGTGTGAATAAAGATGTGTTTGCCAAATCCTGAACAATGTACTTCCTTCTTAGCTTGGCCTCTGTGAACCCTAGTTTCCTTCAAGACACAGCTCAGTGAAGGAAAACTTCATGGGGTTCCCACAAACCTCATAAGCTTACATCTTAGGGGTAGCTCTCAGTGGGACTCTAAGGATGGGTAACTTTAGAATTCATGCCAAATACTCTTTCTGCCACAGGGCCACAGGGGAGAGGGCATGTCACACTCTCTGAAGCTCATCTTCCTGAAGCTACCTATGTTTACTTAAGAATAATAAATCTGGAGTTGAAATGGACCTTAAATGTCATTTGGCCCAACTCCTTCACTTACAGAGGTTACATGACCTGCCCAAGGTCACCTAAGCAGCAAGTGGAGGAGCTGGGAATAGAGCCCAGGTTCTATAAGTCCAAATCCAGGGTTCATTTGCACTGTGTTGTGCTATCTTCTTGCTGGATGCACCAAGTAGAAAATGACTTGTGAGAAATGCTGACTTTTTGTCTTTGAATTCTAAACAATTAGAACCATGCTTTCTATATTTCTTTTTGGGATTATATCTGTGATTTCACTGGCATAGGTAACTTACAGAGAGGAAATTTCCTCTACCAATGTAGATCAGCACCTCTACTGCACCATAATCTTAGAGTTTCCTGGGGCATTGAAAGGTTTAATTACTTACCCAGGGTCACATGCGTCCAAAGTAGGACTGGAACCCAGATCTTCCTGACTTCATGATGACTCTTACCTGGAACATAGCAGATGCTTAATAAAAGTTTTAAATAGTAAATTGAATCAAAATACAAAATAAAACAGGCCCTTTTGAAACTGATTGAACAAATTGAGAAGAATGAAAGAGGTACCACTTTACACAATGAGTGCTATGCTCATGGACTTTATTACCCTAGAATGCACACGTGTTTCAGGTCTATTTTTTTTCATATAGACTTCTTCGCTTTGGGGGAATATATTACATTCTCTCTTTCTGATGATATTTCCTCTATGACCTTGAGAGCAGAAGTTGCCAATATAAATTCCTATGTATCTGGACTTTTCCAAAATTGATCTCTCGATCCTGAATGGTGCCTTTGACCCCAGTAAATTAATACGTTCTTTGGAAACAAAACTAACCAAGTAGAATCAAAAAATGTACCCCTTCTTGCCTCTTGTCTCTGCGGCTCTCAATGACTCCCTATTACAAAAAAGAGACATCTGTTAGTTTACTGAACATGGAAGTCTATGGCATCCCAGGACAGAAATCAAGAGACAGAGTGTTGAGGGATATCTCAACAATATGGGGAGTCCATGGGTGACTCTTGACTCTATGAGTTAAATCTCAAGAGGAGACAAGTTACAGAGCTTGAGGTTTCATTCTGAGGACAGTTTGGTGTCTCCACCTTCTTCCACCTCAGGATAAACAGTGTTTCTCAGGAGAAACAAAGAAACTGCATGAGAAATCTTTCCTCTGTTTGTGTGCATTCTGTAAACAGTCTTCCTGGGGCAGAGAGAAACTGGTAGCCAGAAGTATTCATGGTAAAAGACATGTGTGATACCAGACACAACCCACACAAGCCTTTGAAATAACAAAGGAAATCTGGGTGTTGATGTGGTGTGGTCCTTTTTGCAGCCCATAACATGGAGATGATGTCAGTACCTACTCAGGCTGTTCTAAAGGCCATGGTCATGTTGAGGGCAGGGAAGTTCTCTGTTGGTGAGCACTACTCCAGGGAAAGAACCTGAAGTGGACCTGAGTTTAATTCACAGCTCTACCACTTAGAACCCTATGCAACTTTGGGCAAGTTGCATCATCTTTCCAGTCCTTAGTTTCTTTATTTGTAAAATGAAAGGGTTGGACAGAAATATGTCCAAGGTGCCTTCAAGCTCCTCATCTCCAATGAGATGGAATCATCTTCACTGCTGGTCATGGAGTTGTTTGCAGTGAACTTTCCTTCTGAATCTTGACCTGTCCTCTGTCAGTTCAGTGGAATCCAGTGCCTGTTGTGGGTGTATGCGGCCTGTCCTTAAGGCTGTGTGCACAAATACACATGTTTTCACCAAAGTCAGTCCTCCCCCACATGCCCACACCTACATGCAGACTGCCACAGAGCTTCAATTACACAGACTGTTAGACAAGCTTGTTTTGTTAGGCTGGTCTTTGATGGAAACTAGTGGAGGGAGGTTGCTGAAGGGATAAATATAGCATGATCTTTTCCCTGAACTGGAGTTCTGTAATTTTTGGGTTTGAATAACAGATTTGGAGATCTCACTTCCTCTATTCCCATTAGGGAGAAAAAATAAATGCATAAAGAAATCAAACCACACCAGAGGTGGAACTAGAGTAGAACAATGAGGCTTCATCCCAGGGTGCAAAAATTTATAGGATATTTGTTATTTTCTTGATCTTACTTTTAAAACTTTTTTTATTTTGAAATTTTGAGGGTGTTGTTAAAACTTGCACCTTCAGCAACATAGAAATAATAGACCTTAGTATCCAATTAACAATAATAGTTAATTAAAATAATAATTAGTGAAAAATAGGAAACTACAGAAAGCAGGCTGTCCTTCTTTATCCTTCACCCTCAACTGAGATGAATTTTGTGCACCTTGCCCCCAAGTTTATTTTTTGGAACTTGCCCCAGGCATAAAAGTTGCTTGTTGGGACTTTGAATGACTCCAAAGAATATATCAGTTCTTCATGTTACCAAAATACAAAGTTTTCCCAGATTTGCTAATATTATATCATCATCATTTCTTGTCTCCTGTTAGCTCTGTATCTCCCCTCTCTCCTCTCTTGCAGGCATTTCTTTAACCCTTCACCACTGGACTCCCTACCACAGACCAAATGAAAAACCCAGCCTGTTCCATTATCTGGGGTCTATTCCAGTAAGCTTCTCCCTCTTTCAAGGCCTAATTTAGAAACCCACTTCTCCATGAAGCTCCCTTGATTTCCATCCCCAGAGGGGTGGGAATTTTTTATCCTCAGATTTCCCATAGCCCAGAACACATTAGTTTAGCCCTCCTTTATACCTATTTATTCCACTGTGTACCATATTTATTTTTGTGAGTATGATTCTATATATAGATATACAAACATAGACACGTATATGTATGTATATGTATATACACACATATACAAATATATATGTGTGTATGTATGCATAATATATTGTATGAATCACATATATACCCAAATATGTGCATTTGTATATATACACAAGTGTAAATATATATGTATATGTATTTCTGTGTGCTTGTGCATCCTATGCATGCATGTATATACGTATTATGTATTTCTGTGTGTGTGTGTGCATCCTATCCCTCAGCATTAGACTATAAGCTCTTTGAAGTTATGAACTGTCATTTCTCATCTCTGTAACCTATCAGCCAGTATAAAACATAGCCTCTTGCACATAATAGATATTTAATGAACTCATGTTGACTTGGTTTGAAGAGCAATCACACAGGCTGTTAGGTTAGGGAAGTCATCACTGGTCTTCAATAACTTACATATCCAGGAGCCATACGCCTTTGGAGAAAAGGAGAGTTTTATTTCAGCCACAAAAGATTGGGTTTATCTAGACCAAGAGTGTACTAAATCATGATCCCATCCTATATAGTCATTCTCACAATCACTAACGAGATTTTTTTAAAGGAAATTTAAGCTACAGGAACATCCAGAGAGAAAAAATAAGCATTTAGAGTTTGGGTATAGTCATAATATAGGATCATAAAAATTATCCACTTAATTGAAGGTAAAATTTAGTCTAAATTTGAATTCTGGTACTCATATACAAAGATCAGAGAATCATATATGATCATAAATTTGGAGGTGAAAAAGTCCTTCAAGGCCATCTAGTCCAATTCTTTCATCTTAAAGACGAGGAAACTAAGAACCAAAAGGTTATCATTTCCCCAAGGTCACATAGGTAGTAAACCATAAGTGTATGATGTCTCTCCCATTAAATGTAAGCTCCCTGCAGGCAGGAAACTTTTATTTTTGTCTTTGTATCCCCATGGCGTGGCACAGTGTCTAGCCTGATTAACATTTAGCAAATGCTTGTCAATTGATCGATAGATCGATTGATACAGTGTTTTCAGTGTTAAAAATTATCTCATTCCCAACTTTGTGTGACAGGTAGAAAAAGTATTATTAGCCATAATATACAAATGATGAAAGTGAATTTAACTGACTTGCACATAAGTATTAAAGTCCAAATCTGAATTGAGGATGGACTCATATTCCTAAGGGCATAACTGCTAAATATATGAATGGTTACCCATACTCATAGCTGCAGACATGCCAGACGAGAACTCCCCTTTCACATGGAAGTGACCATGCTTTAATGGCCATAAAACCTACCACAGGAAGTTTTCTGTGCTGATTACCTTATCTGGTTTTTTTTATAGCTTCCCTGGGAAATTATTTGTAGAGCTGTGGTTCCGACTGAGATTTTGAAGTCCCTGGCCTCTTTGAGATATGGCCTAAAGGGATGAAAATGGTCTCAGAGAACAGTATCAGATTCAGCTTGTTGTGTTTGAGGCAAGAAATCATCCTAGACTAGGGGTGGGGAACCTTCAGCTTCAAGGCAACATGTGGCCCTCTAGGTCCTCAAGGGTGGCCCTTTAACTGAAACCAAACTTCACAGAATGAATCCTCTTAATAAAAGGATTTATTCTGTAAAACTTGGACTCAGTCAAAAGGCTGCACCTCAGGACTAGAAGGCCACATGTGACCTCAAGGCCGCGGGTTCCCCTCCTCTGTCCTAGATCAAACTGCCAGGAACTTGGAACAACTCACAACCCAGTTATAGGTACAGAACATCACAAGAACACAGATTTAGGATGAAACCTACCCTCTGCCCCAGAAGAGACACTGATACATACAAAAAGGGAAGCAGCTAGGAATATCAAACTAACAGCCACATTGCTTCAGTGCCATGAAAGTCTCAACTGATTTTTTCTATCTCCATTCTAGAACTCATTTGCTCTGTCAATCAAGCAATCAATCAGACAACAAGAGCTCGTTAAACATCTAATATGTGCCAAGCATTGCGCTAGGTACTGAGGATAAAAAGACATAAAAATAGTCCCTGCTCTCAAGAAGCTTATATTCTATGAGATAAGAACATTTGTATATGTATATGTATATGTGTATGTACACACACATACACATACATATATATTTGCATATGTAGGATACATACAAAATAAAGACAACTTTGGTAAGGGAACCCCTTATGAACTTCTCAGGTGGTTATTTTTAAATGCATAAAACAAAATACATAGTACTTCAAAAGAAATACTTAGGGTGGGAAGGGAGCATTAGGAGAAGTTTCATGCAGAAGATTCTCTTGGAGCTGAATGAGGAAGGAAACTAGAAATTCTGATGGTCCTGAGGGCTAGTTACATTCTATTACATACATTCTTATTTAACACATTTTCACATTAGTCATGTTGCCTAGAAGAATTAAAATGAATGGGAGAAGCCATGAGAAAAACAGAAACCAAACATAACACAAGAGAAAATAGTCTGCTTTATTTTTCATTCTTATTCCATAGTTCTTTCTCTGAATGTGGATGGCATTTTGCCTCAAGAATCCTTTGGGAATGTTTTAGGTCCTTGCATTACTGTGAAGTGATAAGTCTAACAGAAATAGTCCTCTCACACTGTGGCTGTTACTGTGTATAATGTTCTTTTGGTTCTGTTAATTTCACTCAGCATCAGTTCATATAAGTCTTTCCAGGTTTCTCTGAAGTCTGACTGTTCGTCATTTCTTATAGCACAATAGTATTCCATTATATTCATATACCACAACTTGTTCAGCCATTCCCCAATTGATAGGCATCCCCTTGAGTTCCAGTTTTTGGCCACCACAAAGAGAGCTGCTAGAAATATTTTTGTACATGTGGGACCCTTTTCCATTTCTGTGATCTCTGTGATAGAGTCCTAGAAGTGATATTGCTGGGTCAAAGAGTATGTACATTTTTGTAGCCCTTTGGGTATAGTTCCAAATTGCTCTTTAGAATGGTTCATTAGCTCCACCAACAATGAATCAGTGTTCCAACTCTCCCACATCTTCCTGTTATGTCCTGTTAGTCAGTCTGATAGATGTGATGAGATACCTTAGAGTTGTTTTAATTTGCACCTCTCTAATCAATAGTAATTTAAACCATTTTTTATATGACTATAGATAGCTTTAACTTATTCCTCTGTAAACTGCCCATTCTTATCCTTTGACCATTTATCAATTGGGGAATTGTATTTTTGTAAATTTGACTCAGTTCTCTATATATTTTAGAAATGTGGCTTTTATCACAGACACCAGTTGTAAAAATTCTTTTCTAGTTTTCTGCTTTCCTCCTAATCTTGGTTGCATTGGGTTTGTTTGTGCAAAAACTTTTCAATTTAATGCAGTCAAAATTATTCATTTTGCACTTCATAGTGTTCTCTATCTCTGTTTATAAATTTCTCCATAAATTTGACAACTACACTATCTCTTGCTCCCCTAGGTGCATTCCAGAAAAGAGATACAATCATTGCAAAGACACAGAGGTGGGAGATGAGGTGTTGTACCTAAGGAACAGTAAGAAGGTCAGTTTGGCTGGACCAGAGAGTTATGAGACTAGAATTAATGTATAATAAAACTGAAAAGATTAGTTGGGGCCAGGTTTTGAAGAGTTTTAAATGTTGAATAGGGGAGTTTTTATTTGATCTTGGAGGTAATTTGGAGCCAGTGGAAGTAAATTAGTAGGGGACTGACACAGTCCTGTGCTTTAGAAAAAAAAATGACTTTGGCAACTGAGAGGAGATAGTTGGAAAGGGGAAATAGTTAAAACAGATACTAATTAAGAGACTTATTGTCATAGTCCACCTGGCTTGAATATATTTTGTCTCCTATCTCTCTGTTCCCTCCAAATTTCAGTTTAGTCTCTAGGTAGTTCATCAGCATGAGGGAGGGGCAATTCTTTCCTTTGGGATACAGCACTTTTTCTTGTGGGTCTCAGAATCTTGTTGTGCTTTCTAAGCTTGTTAGAGATGTCATGCCATCCATGTGCCATGATCACAAGGAGACGGGGAAGGTAGTAGATATGCTGGACTTGGAATGAGTTAGGGAACATGTGGGTTCCAATCCCTACCTCTGACACCAATTCCCTGCATGATCTCACCCATGTAAGTCACTTTAATTCTATGGACCTCAGTTTCCTCCTGTGTAATAAGAGGGAGTTGGATCTAATGATCTCTACGCTTCATTTCGATTCTAAATATGTGATCCCTGGGGCAGCTGGGTGGTGCATTGAATAGAGCACCAGCTCTGGAGTCAGGAAGACCTGAATTCAAATCTAGCTTCAGGCACTTGTCACTTACTAGCTGTGTGACCTTGGGCAAGTCACTTAAACCCAATTGCCTTGCCTTCCTCCTTCTCTCCTCTACCAATAAATAAATAGGCATGTAATCCTTTGATTATGGGTTGGTAGAGGAGGGAGGCAGAAACTTTAAACATTAATATTGCCCAATTTATCTGACCTGATGGGCTTTTAAAAATCAAAAGCACCATTACTTGATTTATCTGACCCACCTTTCATTATTCCAGCTTCTAGTTTACCAATGATAACTCCTAATTTGGATATTTCCCTATATATACTCCTATTGAAAGAGTTTACATATGTGGTTACTATTGAGTTACAGTAGAGTGGGACAAACTCTAAATAGGCTTGGTAAATATTACATCAGGCTACTTAACAGGATGTCCTACCTGGAAAAATGCAAAAAGCAAACTTAGTCCACAGTGGGATTGATAGTAGAGATTTTTTCAATGCACTGTAAAATCTGGAGTATTTCTTCCATAGACTTTGTCTGTCCTCTTGTCTGCAACAGCTATCCTGATGTTCTACCCTCTTCCAGCGAGATTAGACACAGGAAAATATGATGAAGAACTGAAAGGAAGTTTAGGGGATCTAATGAGAGTGGAAAAGGATTTGTATTTTGCTCTATATCCCCAGCGTATGACATTATGCCCATAGATAGGGATAGTTCACCATTCTATAATTTAATTAGAATAATGAAATCCCAGTTGAGGGAGATCCCTGCCAATGAAGTTTGGCATCTTTGGGAGAAATAAGAAAAAAGGGAGAAAAATGGTTTGGAGAGAATGATAATGAGTTCTGTTTGGGACACATTGAGTTTGAGATGTCTCTAGGACATCTAGTTTGAAATGTCCAGTAGGCAACTGATGATGCTGAACTGAACTGAAACTCAGGGGAGAGATGGAAGCTGGATATATAGATGTGTGAGTCATCCATAAAAAGATTAATGATTAAACCCAAGGGAGTTAATGAGGTCAGAAATGAAAAGAAGAGAAAGAAGAGAGAGAGAGAGTAGAGAGAAGGAAAGAAGACTCAGGTTAGAGCCTTGGAGGATAGGCACAGTTAGAGGATATGATTTGGATCCAGCAAAGGAGACAAAGACTGAGCATCCAGACAAGAAGGAAGAAGAGAAGGAGAGAATGGTCCAGAGAGGAAATATTATCCAGGAGGGCGAAGATAGTCAGGTGTATCAAATGCATCAGATTTATTGTAATTAATGAAGACTGAGCAAAGACAATCATATTGGGCATTTAGATATTTGGCATCTTCAAAGAGAGCAGTTTCAGTTTAGAGACAAGTTCAGAAGCCACCATATTAGGTGGATCCCCCATAGTGAACTTTTGGAGGAAGATGGATGAGAGCTGCATAGTGCAGGTTAAGATCTTTCCTATTGAATGAATCTCTCTAACTGATGTGATCACAAGTCCCCTTGAGTCCTTGAGTGAAAGATTCAAAATGTCCAATTAAGTGTTAATGGTCAAAGACTCTCTAGTGCTGGCAGCCACCCTAGCAACCTGGAGAGGAGAGGAGAAAATGCTGAAAGTCAACATCAGAGGATCATGGGAGGAAAGAACCTTAAAGGTCATCTAATTCAATTCCTCATATTACAGAAGAGAAATCAGAGCCTAGGAAGGTTTTTTAAATGGCTTGTCCAAGGTTGGACAGGTATTAAAGAAGCAGAGCTAAGAGACTAATCAAGAACCTAGTGGACATTATAGCGGATAGAGTGGTGAACCTAGATTCAAATCGTCCCTCTTATACTTAGCAACTGCGGGGGACTGTGGTCAAGTCACTTCACCTTTCTGATCCCCTATTTCCCTGATAATAATACCTCCACTCTGCGTTAAAAGATAATTGTTATAATCAAAAGAGAAAACACATGTATCATGTTTTAGAAACTTTAAATCTATGTGATGGTAACTTATTCAAACTTGACTCCTCCCATGAACAGTGTATGTATATGGAAGGGTTTGCCCAGCTTTCAGGGGAGGATGGATGTTTTATAAGCTAATGTTCTTACTACTCCATCTTAGTAATTGCCTTTGATAAGAATAAATCAAAAAATGCCCCAAAGAGAAAACATAATACGACATCCCAGGACATCCAGTGAGAGTGGAAATGGATTTTTATTTTGCTCTACATCCCCAGCATATAACACTGTGGCCCTACACAGGATAGGTTCACCACTCTATAGGTTCATTAGAATAGTGAAATCCCAGTTGAAGGATTTTCCTGACAAGGTTGCCACCTTTAATAGAAATAATAAAAATAGGAAATGGATGGTTTGGGGACAATGATAATGAGTTCTATTTTTTTTTTTGGAAGTGTGAGACTATGACTGTGGGATGCTACATATAATTTTAGACTGTAAACATACATATGTATATAGGTGTGTGTTGATTAATTTTATAGAATTTTTTTCTTTCTCTCTTTTTCGTCCTTTTCCTAAGAGATGACTCACTGGAAGAGGGTAGAGGGAGTGAGACGGGGAAATCGAGGTGATTTTTAAGAAAGATGTCAGTAAAGATGTATTTTTCAATACAATACAGCAAATCCAGTGCTCTTACTAATACATACATCACAGTGGACAGGAGAAGACTATCTATTTCACAACATTACTTATATCCGGACTAGCCAGGGAGACTGGCACTCTGCCTGAGGAGTGGGGCTCCAAGGGGCAACACACTGGAACCTCCAAGACAAATAAAAATTAAAGGCATTCCATCCATATCTGCCAATGAGAAACCAGTAACAGTGCATAATAAAATGCCTGTTCGTTGAGCAGCAGTCAAGACGCCCACACATTCCCTGCCACTAATGGTATTTTCTCCTGTTTGCTGATGGAGGGCTCTTGTAATAAAGTTTAATGTGGAAGAACCAGGTGCATTTAACCAAAGCTGTAAACATCTCTAATTCTATTTAAAACCAGAGGATGCAGCACATTAACATTTGACAAGTGGACACTTAAGTGTGTGTGAACCTTAGAGAGCTTCTGGAAGGGACCTGAGCATCTTTGGCATCTTTTATCCCTGACAGCAGGAAGAGGGGGAAACAGCCCAACTCAACCCCTTGCTCCTCCCCTCCATACTAATGAATTAGGTGTTCAAAACCTTTTCTAAATCTCCTGACATATAAAAAGACAATGATTCTTTGGATTAAGAAAAATGACCAGTCATGGCCCAATTTAGTTCAGTTTCCAGAAAATATAGATACTAATTTTCCTTGATCCAAAATTGATCACTCCAAAGAATTAAAACTCAAAAGATCATAGAGTTAAAAGGAACCTCTGAGAATGTCTAGTTCAATCACCTTATCTCAACAATGGGTGAGGAAACCAATGCCAAAGAACATTAAACAATTTGCCTAACTCTGCATAAGCAGTAAATATCAGAAGCAGAATTTCTACAGATCTTCTCACCCTTTCCAGCATACCATATTGCCACTCTAGGGTCTCATTGTCCTTCTATAAAATGTCTGGGTTAGAAGAGGTGATTTCTCAGGTCCCTAAAGGCAGAGGCAGCTGGTGTTGCAGTGGATAGAGTGCTGGATCTGGAGTCAGAAAGAACTAAGCACAAACATGACCTTAGACACTATGCAATCAATCAATAAACATATATTAAGTGCCTACTACATGCAAGGGACAGTTGGATACAAAAAGAGGTGAAAAACACTCCCTGCCATCAAAACATTTATAATCTAATGATGGAGACACCATGAAAGTAAATATATATAGGATAAATGAGAAAAATTAACAGAAGGAAGGCATAAGAAATAAGAGAGAAGGCTTCCTGTAGAAGGTGGAATTTTAGCTGAAACTTAAAGGAAGTCAAGGAGGTTAATAGTTGGAGTAAGGAGGGTTCCAGTTATGGGGGGTGGCTAGAGAAAATATTAGGAGTCTAGAGATAGAGTATCTTGTTGATGGAACAGCCAGGAAGCCAACATTCCTAGATCAAAGAGTCCATTAAGCCATATTGGTTTAAGGAATCTAGAAAGGTGAAAACAAAAGGTGAAGGGAGGTTATGAAGGGCTTTGAATGACAAACAAAGGATTTGGGATTTGATCCTGGAAAACCTAGGGAACCATTGGAGTTGACTGAGTAGGGAAGTGACATGACTGTATGTGCTCTTTAGGAAAACCACTCTCGTGGCTGAATGAGGATGGATCAGAATGGGGAGAGACTTGAGGCAGACAGAGCCTCCAGCAACTATTGCAATCATCAAGCATGAGGTGATGAGGGTCTGCACCAGAGTGGTGGCAGTATTAAAGAAGAGAATGGGGCATGTATTTGAGAGATGTCACAAAGATGAATCCAATGGACTTTGACAACAGATTGGATATAGGGATGAGAGTGGGTGCAAAGTCCTGACTGACTCTTAAATGATGAGCCTGAGGGATTGGGAGGATGGTAATTGTCCTCCACAGCCATAGGGGAGGTAGGAGGCAGGGATGGTTTAAGGGGAAAGATGATGAGATCTATTTTGGACATATTGAGTTTAAGATGTATACTGGACATCCAGTTTGAGATGTCTGAAGGATGTGGATGTGAGATGTGAGATTGGAGATCAGAAGAGAGACTGGGGCTGGAAAGGTAGGTTTAAGAATAATCAGAATAAAAATGGTAATTAAATCACTGGGAGCTGATGAAACCACTATGTGAAGTAGCATAGAGGGAGAAGAGAAGGAGGCCCAGGACCAAACTCTGAGGGACATCTATGACTTGAGGTCATGGTTTAGAGGAGAATCCAGCAAAGGAGTCAGAGAAGGAGTAGTCAGATAGGTAGGAGGAGAACCAGAAAAGAGTGGTGTCCCAAAAACCTAGAGTAAATCAAGGAGGAAAGAGTGATAAACAGTGTGAAAGTTTACAGTGGTCAAGGGGAATGAGGATTAAAAAAAGGTCATTGGATTGGTCAACTAAGAGATCATTACTAACTTTGGAGACAGCAGTTTCAGTGGAATGACAGCCACTTAACCTCTGTCTGCCTCAGTTTCCTCAACTGTAAAATGGAAATAATAATAACACCTACCACAAAGGGTTGTTGTGAAGATCGAATGAGATAATATTTGTAAAGTTGCTTAGCCCAGTGCCTGGCACTGCTAACTCTAAGTCTCTGGTCCTGTGGTCCTATTTATGCAAACCTTACAGTGAGTTAGGATAGGGCAGAGGCCTTCCTTCTCAGTTCAGAAATCCTTAATACCTTGGGAATGTCTTCAAACAGATTTTCTTAATTTTTTTTATTTTTCTTGGTGATTTCAAGGGCATTTAGAAGAACGGACTGTGCTTGACTGGCAACATCTGCTCTCTGCCTATTTTGCAGCTCACACTTGCCTGTATTCTTCTGACTCGATCCTTCATCTGTTCCCAAAGCCCAGGGCAGTCAGGAGGAGATGAGCTGAAAACATTTTTGCTTCGTGCGTCTACAGGGGAATCTGCATCTCTTCCAGTGAGGCAGGAGACATCCACATGCCCCTCTTGGCTTCTGGAGTTGGAACTAGTCATGTGAGGTGGTCTCCCAGGGAACCAGCAGGGGAAAAAATGATGCCATTTGGGTTATGAGACAGGCAGCACATTCTAGACCACTGGCTCTCACTCTGGTCCACAAGTGGACTCTGGGTGCATGAGGGTCGGGTGACCCCTTAATAAAGGGTTTGTTCTGTGAAGTTTGGATTCAAAGGGCCACATTTGGGAACCTAGAGGGCCACGAAGTTCAGCACCCTTGACTCTGGTCTGTTGTTTAGAATATAAGATTACATAGTTAGATTTATAGGGTCCTTGAGAGACCATCTAATTCAACCATCTCATTTTATAGATGAAGAACTGAGACCTAAAGAGCTGAAATGTCCCACAAATAACAAGTGACAAAGTCAGGCTTCAAACTCATGTCTTTTGACCCCAAATCTAGTGTGCTTTTCATTACACCAGGCCATCTTTGCATATGGCAGAATGTAGTTTTGTTTCTGTTATGAATTAAGGGAAGGAAAGAAAGAAGGAAGGAAGGAAACAGATACCTAATATGTACCAGGCATTGTACTCAGGGTAATATAATTATCTGATCTTCATAAACACCCTGGGCATTAGGCACTATTATTATCCCCACTGTGCATTTGAGAAAACAGAGGCAGAAAGGGGATTAAGTGACTTTCCTGGCCAGAATAACTGTCAAGGGCAGGATTGAACTCAGGTCTTCCTCCAGGTCTAGAACACCACACACTATCCCACCTAGCTATCATGTTTTATGCACAGGTGGAAACTGAAAGTGAAGTGGGTGAAGTACCTTGTCCAGAGTCACTGAATAAGTAAAAGCATTGGAGAGAGATTGAGGAGGACTGGAAGAGTGAGGAGGGCAGGTAATGAAAGACTTTGAAGGCCAAAGAGATGGTTTTACATTTGATCTTAAAGGTGATAAGGAGCCACTGGAGTTTCTTGAATGGAAGGAGGATGAGTAGGCATGGGGTATATGGTCAGATGTGCCCCCTTAGACATCAGAGTGTAATATGGACTGGAGATGGGTGAGAATTGGGTCAGAAAAACCAGCCAGCATGTTATACGAGGTGATGTGTGACCGTGCCAATCACTCCATCAACGTTGAACACCTCCTTATGCCAAGCACTGTGGAACTGCTAGAGATACAAAAAGAAGCAAAAGACAGTCTGCCCTCCAGGAGCTTATAATCTAATGGAGAGGCTTATGGTTTCATGGACCAGGATATATGAAACAAAGGCAGGAATATGAAGCGTGTGAAAAAGAATGACCTTGTCTCACTACTTTATTTTGACTCAAATTCATTTGCATACTAAATCAGAAAGGATTTGGGGAATGTCTAACCACAAACGAGATAATTATCTGGGACAAACAACTGTGATCTGCCTTCAAACATAATGTTTAAAAAGGAAATAATTAAACTTAGACAGGGAGTCTTCTGTCTAGTTTTTATTAGCTGGGATTGATGGCTATGATTAAAGAGCTATCAGCCTACCCTTATCAGAGAAAGATTTTCTAGCCACTACACCCTAGATATTCATTCATTTAACAGAAACGTGACTATCACATGCTAGACATTGTACTAGAGGGAAGAGGAAACAAGTATTTATTAGGCACTTACTATGTACACTCTGCTAAGCACTTTACAAATATCTCATTTGATACTCATAACTTTGAAAGATTGGTGCTGTGATGATCCTTATTTTACAGCCGAAGAAAGAGAGAAAAAGAGAGGCTAAATGACATGCCCAGGGTGGTTGCTGTGGTGGTAGTGGTGATGGTGGTGGTCCTTCTTTCCTTCTCAAAGAGGACCAATGACATCACTGGGGTGGTCTTGAATTGAATTTAGGTGAGGCAGAGCTGCACAAAGTCAACAACCTTGCTCTCTCTTCCAGGGTCATGGACTACAGTGCAAGACACAAGTCAAGATGACTGCTGTTGACCCAGGATGCAACAGGTGTTGTCTCAGACAAATTGACACCTGTGGAAAGACTTTGTAAAAAGAACAAGGACAAGAATGAAGCCTTATAGTTAGCTATAGGCCCTATAGAGCATAGATGGTGCTCAGTACACAGCTATTAGGTGTCTGAACTTTGAACTCAGACCCAATGTTCTATGCACTATGGCACCCCCTAGCTACCCCTGTATTGTACTCTGTACTAGACACTGAACATACAAATAACATTTAACGTTTTATTCAGGGCTCATGAGCTATGAGTCTAAGTGAATGTGGACCCACAGAATACTTATAACCTGATATTCTAAGTTATTCTGTCAGCTTCCTATGAGAGAGGGGATTATTCCCACCCAATATGGAAAATAAGGGAGCTATACTATAGACCTCTAAGGTCCCTTTTACATACCTTTGCTGGGTGAAGGGAGCACATGCCTGACAAAGCATGAGTATTCAATCCAAGGTCAAGAATTCAGCAGCCATTATATAAAGCCACCAATGAGGGCCAAGACTCCCTACTGAATTGGATTTAGGTGAGGCAGAAGAATCTGCTATCCTATAACTTTTTTTCTGCTTCACAAGAAATGGTAAGAACTAATGAAATAATACCCCTTAAGTCATTTGAGCTCCATAGAGAAAAATTCTCTGCTCTTACTGTCAATTGAGACAAAAACCTCAGAAAGATCTCAAGAAGCAATAAATACAAAGCCTCAGGATATAACTTTTGTAAACAAATTGCTTTATGTATTAAAAAAAATTACTGTATCATTATGTCTCAGTAAGGAAGCGGGGGGAGGGAGGGAGGAAGAATTATTAGGCATAGGATCTACTTCCCAGTAGCTATCCAGGCCTGTGGAAGTTTTCCCAGGTGTTATTATAGGGTTCACATCCATAAAGCTGCCTGAATTTCCTTCCATTAGAAAGTACCTCATGGGAGTGAAATCTTTTGCAATGGTGTACCCAGAAAACAAGGGAAGGGGACCATGACAGCAAAGCTTGTATGCATCTCCTTGGCTGGGTTCTGAGAGAACTAGACTGTAAACTAGCCACAGAATGTGCTATTAATGGGGATTCCCAACAATGAGGGATTGGAGTCCACTAAGAGTTGCCTGATTTTCAAATGGGGCTGTTGCTTACTATAGATTTTCCCAATATTTTGTTGAATGGTAATATTTTTTTCTACAGCTTTGATGGTGATGTTTACTATCAATGAATAAAATGTTCATTAATTCTTTGTATCTTTCGATTTCCCCCATTCCCTACCATGAGGAAACTCATTCCTTCACTTACAAAACAAAATACTCACTTTAATCTTCGGGGTTGTTGTCTTTAGAGTGAGGGTTCTTAATGTGTGGTCCATGAATTAAAAGAAAATATTTTGACAACTATATTTCAATACTATTGGTTTCCTTTGTAATCCCATGTATTTCATTTTATACATTTAAAAACATTTTGAGAAGGGGTTCAAAGTCCTCATCAGACTGCCAAAGGGGTACAAGACATAAAATATGGTTAAGAACCTTCTTGCATTAGAAAAATCATTGAATCTCAAAGTTGGAAGGAATCTAGGAGACCTTCTGTCTAGTTCAGGGGTGGGGAACCTGTTGCCTTGAGGACACATGTGGTGTCAAGTGCAGCCCTTTGACTGAATCCAAACTTCACAGAGCAAATGCCTTCAATAAAAGGATTTATTCTGCAAAACTTGGGCTCAGTCAAAAGGCCAAACCCAAGGAAGTATAAGTCACATGTGGACTTGAGGCCAATTGTTCCCCATCCCTGATCTAGGCCAACCCAGACTTTTTTTTTTCCAACTTTTTGTTTTTTTTTAATTTAACAGCACCACTAGAGCAGCTCCAGGAAGACAGGGGTTAACCAGTGGCATTTACAAACACTGAATCCAAACTAGTAATGAAACCCACCTTCCTCTTCCCTATTCCATGACTTCCTCATAGACTTAGAGATCCAATGGGAAGCTTTCTTTCATTTTTTTAAAAATTTATTTATTTAACTTTTAACATTCATTTTCACAAATTTTGGGTTCCAAATTTTCTCCCCATTTGTCCCCCCCTCCCCAAAACACCAAGCATTCTAATTGCCCCTATCACCAATCTGCCCTCTCTTCTATCATCCCTCCCTTCCCTTGTCCCCATCTTCTCTTTTGTCCTGTAGGGAGAGATAACTTTCTATACCCCTTTACCTGTATTTCTTATTTCCTAGTAGCAAGAACAGAACTCGACAGTTGTTCCTAAAACTTTGAGTTCCAACTTCTCTTCATCCCTCCCTCCCCACCCATTCCCTTTGGAAGGCAAGCAGTTCAATATAGGCCATATCTGTGTAGTTTTGCAAATGACTTCCATAATAGTCGTGTTGTGTAAGACTAACTATTTTTCCTTCCATCATATCCTGCTCCTCATTGCTTCTATTCTCTCTTTGGATCCTGTCCCTCCCCAAGAGTGTTGACTTCAAATTGCTCCCTCCTCCCATTGCCCTCCCTTCCATCATCCCCCCCACCCTGCTTATCCCCTTCTCCCCCACTTTCCTGTATTGTAAGATGATAGGTTTTCATACCAAAATGAGCGTGCATTTTATTCCTTCCTTTAGTGGAATGTGATGAGAGTAAGCTTCATGTTTTTCTCTCACCTCCTTCTTTTTCCCTCCACTAAAAAGTCTTTTGCTTGCCTCTTTTATGAGAGATAATTTGCCCCATTCCATTTCTCCCTTTCTCCTCCCAGTATATTTCTCTCTCACCGCTTAATTTCATTTTTTTAAGATATGATCCCATCCTATTCAATTCACTTTGCGCTCTCTGTCTCTGTGTGTGTGTGCGTGCGTGCGTGCGTGTGTGTGTGTGTGTGTGTGTGTGTGTGTGTGTGTAATCCCACCAACTACCCAGATACTGAAAAGTTTCAAGAGTTACAAATATTGTCTTTCCATGTAGGAATGTAAACAGTTCAACTTTAGTAAGTCCCTTATGATTTCTCTTTGCTGTTTACCTTTTCATGCTTCTCTTCATTCTTGTATTTGAAAGTCAAATTTTCTTTTCAGCTCTGGTCTTTTCATCAAGAATGCTTGAAAGTCCTCTATTTCATTGAAAGACCAATTTTTCCCCTGAAGTCTTATACTCAGTTTTGCTGGGTAGGTGATTCTTGGTTTTAGTGCTAGTTCCTTTGACTTCTGGAATATCCTATTCCACTCCCTTCGATCCCTTAACATAGAAGCTGCTAGATCTTGTGTTATCCTGATTGTATTTCCACAATACTTGAATTGTTTCTTTCTAGCTGCTTGCAATATTTTCTTCTTGACCTGGGAACTCTGGAATTTGGCCACAATGTTCCTAGGAGTTTCTCTTTTTGGATCTGTTTCAGGCAATGCTAGGTGGATTCCTTGAAGACTTATTTTGCCCTCTGGTTCTAGAATCTCAGGGCAGTTTTCCTTGATAATTTCATGAAAGATGATGTCTAGGCTCTTTTTTTGATCATGGCTTTCAGGTAGTCCCATAATTTTTAAGTTATCTCTCCTGGATCTATTTTCCAGGTCAGTTGTTTTTCCAATGAGATATTTCACACTATCTTCCATTTTTTCATTCTTTTGGTTTTGTTTTGTGATTTCTTGGTTTCTCATAAAGTCATTAGCCTCCATCTATTCCATTCTAATTTTGAAAGAACTATTTTCTTCAGTGAGCTTTTGAATTTTCTTTTCCATTTGGCTAATTCTGCTTTTTAAAGCATTCTTCTCCTCATTGGCTTTTTGACCCTCTTTTGCCAATTGAGTTAGCCTATTTTTCAAGGTGTTATTTTCTTCAGCATTTTTTTGGGTCTCCTTTAGCAAGGTGTTGACCTGCTTTTCTTGCATCTCTCTCATTTCTCTTCCCAGTTTTTCCTCCACCTCTCTTACTTGATTTTCAAAATCCTTTTTGAGCTCTTTCATGGCCTGAGCCCATGGAATATTTCTTTTGGATGTTTGGGATACAGAAGCCTTGATTTCTATGCCTTTCCCTTATGGTAAGCATTGTTCTTCCTCATCAGAAAGGAAGGAAGGAGATATCTGTTCACCAAGAAAATAACCTTCTATGGTCTTATTTTTTTTCCCTCTTTTCTGGGCATTTTCCCAGCCAGTTACTTGACTTCTGAGTGTCCTCTCCACATCCACCATGCCTCCAGATCTGCCCAGCCAGCACTTGGGGTCTGAGATTCAAATGCTGCTTCCCAGTCTCAGGGCTTTGGGCAGGGGTGGGGCTGCTATTCAGTGTGAGATTAAGTTCAGGTGCTCGGGTGGGGGCAGGGCCGCCACACAGGGCTGAGTTCCTTCAGGGGGTTTATGTGGAGACCTTCAACAATGGATCCCAGCTCCTGCCTGCTTTGGGAGCCCCTGTCTGCCGTTGCCTCTGCTGCTGCCTCCTGAGGGGGCCTGAGTTATGGGGACACCCCACTCCCCTCTCCATGAGCCGAAAAGACCCTCTCACTGACCTTTGGCACCTGTGGGTGGAGGGACCTGTGCAGCTGCTGGAGATTCTGTCTCTGAAGCCTGCTCGGATCTGCTCCTCTCAGTGCCCACATGGTCAAGGCAGGGCTGGGCTCTGCTCTGGGTCTGGTGCGAGATGGACCTTTCAGGTCAGTTTTTCAGCTCTCTCTGGAATAGAAATCTCCTCTGCTCCATTGTTCTGTGGCTTCTGTTGCTCCAGAATTTGTTGGGAGTTCTTCTTTACAGGTATTTTATGGGCTGTGGGTCCAGAGCTAGTATATGTGTATCTTTCTACTCCTCCATCTTGGCTCTTCCCCCTCAGCCCAGACTTTAGAAGGGATCCTATCTTCAACATGCCAGGAAAGTGGTCAACTAGACTTTGCCTGAAGATATTCAGCTAGAGGAAACACATGACTTCCCCAGGTATTCCCTGTTTTTACTCTGTGTATTTTGATACGTATGTATAAATTCCTGTGAATATTGATTGTTCCATTTTTTGCACCTGATCCCCAGTACCTAGCACAGCACCTTGCACACAATAGGCACTTAATAAATACTTGTAGATTGATTGATGTTCTAACGATTAGGAAGTTTTCCCTCACATCAAGCCTAAAACTGCCTCTTTTCAACTTTTACTTCTTGTTCCTGGTTCAGAATTCTAGGACCAAGCAGAACACAACTAATCTCTCTTTCATATGGTAACTCTTTTACATTTCATATTTTAACTCTTTTAACATGGGAACTCTTCTCTTCCCACCTACTCTCCCATGTCTTCTCTTCTCTAGGATAGATACCCTCATTTTCTTCAACCAATGCTTCTATGACCTGATTTCAAAGACTTTCACCATCAAGAGGGGCTTGCAGATAGGTGGTATAGTAGACAGAGTGCTCCGTCTAGAGTCAGAAAGACCTAAATTCAAATCCAGCCTCAGACACTAACTGGCTGTGTGTCCTGGTCAAGTCATTTAACCTCTTTGTCTCTGGTACCTCAACTATAAAATGAAAGTAATAACAACACCTTCCTTGCAGGGCTGTTGTGAAGATAGAATGAGATAATATTTGCAAAACATTGGCACATAGTAGGTACTACATAAATGCCTTTCCCTTTACTTCCAACCCCTACCATGTTCTAGTTTACCAGTACTCATCTTAAAACATGGCCCCCAGAATTAAACACCATTGTCCAGGGGTGATAAGACCAGGACAGAGGACTGGGGGACTGTCGCGGCATATATATAATAAATAAATAAAATAATAAATAGTCCTGCCTGCATAAATATCCCTGATGCTTAGCACTTTACTTATGAATACAGACTTAAGATCACATTATCTCCTCTGGAAATTGTGATCATAGCTATTAAGAAGGCTGTATCCCCAGCCTCCATTCTAGAATCATAGTGTATTTTAGGACTGAAAAGAAAAGAAAGTCCAGAAGGAAGGAAAGGCTATTGATTATTGTTTGAGCAACTAATAGTTCACCTTAGGAATCATCAAAGAAAGGGAGCAAGTATTTATTAAGCACCTACTATGTGTCAGGCACTGAGTTAAACATTTAACAAATATTATCCCATTTGATCTTGATTGTTGCTTAACTAGACTAGCCATTGATTTACTTTTCTTTTTTTGTTTATCAAATACTAAATAGTTTTAATGATTAGTATAAATTGAGATCTGTTAGTCTTATTACCCTTTTTCTCCCATTTTTTATCATTTCTCTTGAGTCCTTTTATCTTTCCAAATACCTTTTTTTTAATTGTCAAGCTCTACAAATAACTCACTTAGTAGGTTGATTTCTACAATACTAAATCTGTAAATTAATTTAGATATAATCATTTTTGTTCTTCTGGTGCAGCCTGATCATAAGCAACAAGTTACCCTTCAAGTATTTGTCATTTTGGTTTCTTTAAAGAATGCTTTATAATCAAATTTGTAAGTTCTGAGTGTGTCTTTAAAGACTGACTAAGATCTTTATGCAATTTGTTGTAATTTCTAGTGGAATTTCTCTTTTAATTATTTCCTCTTAAATTTTGTTATTGTTATACAGAAATCCTGATGATTCGTGATTTTAGTTTTTACCTACTGTCTCATGTGTTTATTTTTAAATTCTTTGGAGTTTATTAAGTAAATCAGGATGTTAGGAAATAGGGATAATTCCATCTCCTCTTTACCAATGTTTATTCCCTTAATTTATTCCATCAGTCTTATTGCTGCCACCAGCACTTTTAGAAGTGTACCGCCTAATAGTGGGGAGGGAGGTGGCTCTTTCTTTACTTCTCTCTGTTTTGGGGAAAATATCTAGTGTTTCACAATAGCAGATAATGCTAGCTTTTTTGATTGTAGACATGATGAAAATTTTTTTAAATGGTTGTTTTCATTTTTATGTGACTAATTTTTTTTCTAATGTTGAAATGACCTTCTATACTTACTACAAATTGACTTTATGACAAATCTGTCATTATGACATTATGACAGATCTGTCATAATAATTTCTTTGAAATAAATTTTTGCATTAATATCCACTAGTGATCCTTATTCTGTAATTCTTTTTTCTTTTCCTGGTTCAAATATTAAGACTACATTTTTATTATGAAAAAAGTTTGATAGAATGCTTCCTTTCTCAATTTTTGAGGTTAATTTTGTTAAGTATTAATTGCTTTTTCAATGTTTGAAAGAAATCACAGAGAAATCCATTTGCATCAGATTCTACCCTATCACCCTTCAATCCTTGTAGCGTTGAATAGTGCTTTTATGATTTGTTCAACTTAATTTTCTTTGATTAATTTGTGTACATTTTCCAATTCAAATTATATAAATTTGAATATTAAATATTACATATGTGTTAACCTGACATTTCTTTTAAATTCCTAGTTTTACTAAAACATAACTCCATGTTGTAGGTTGCAACAGTTCTTTTTATTAATTATCTAATTTAGGATTACCTTTGCTTTTTTAAAAAAAAAATTGACCTTTTGATTTTCTTCCTACAAACTTTTTGTTTTTTAATTTATCTATTTTCCTCTAATTTTCAAGATTTCCTCTTTTGTACTTATTTTGGATTTCTTGTTGGCCTTTTAGCTATTTTAATTGCATACTCACTTCATTAATCTTTTCTTTTTCTATTTTATTAATATATGTTTTCAGCGAAATCATTTTTTCCTCTAAGCATTATTTTAGCTGAATCTCTGAAATGTTGGTATATCAATAACCTCTTTGTGTGTATTTGTGTGTGTATACATATATGGTGCTTTAAGGTTTGAAAATTCATATTATATAGCTATAGATGTGTGTGTATATATGTGTATATAGATATGTGTACATATATGTACATATGTATATATACATATCTATAGACAGATAGATACATAGATATACACACACACAAAATCTCATTTGAATAATTAATGTTGTCTCATTATTGTCAGTATCCTTCAAATAATCATTTATTGTTTCTATGATTTTTTTCTAGCTATTTCCAGACCATACCATCTTTTCTCAATCCCCTCCCAATGGAACTATCCGGACTCTGCCCCTGGCCCCTCATATGAGTACTTTCATTAAATGTTGCCCAGACCAAGCCTCTGCATCACTTCACTTCCCAGCCACTTTCAGACAATGCTGCCTCCACCTTTAATTATCTTTCTCAGCTTCCACCCACCAGAACCAGGTTGACTCTGTCCCCTGAGATCCTTGGCTCTGGTAGGTGAGTTTTCAGCTTGTCTTGCTTGGAACCAAGCCTCCATGTCACTGTCTGGTCACTTAAAAATTTTGTGAATATGTGTATTTACCCTTTCCTGCCCAATTTTTGGGGACAGCATTTTTCCTCTAAGCACTGTTGTAGCTGATGTGTGCGTGTGTGTGTGTGTGTGTGTGTGTGTGTGTGTGTGTGTGTGTGTGTGTGTGTGTGCGCGTGCAGCTCTGGCTCTCCTGTGTGCTAACTTCCTCAATTAGAATGTAAACTCTGTGAGGTGAGGCATTGTCCTGCTTTCTTGCATTCTTGTGTAAGTATCCCTAATGCTTAGCACAGTTCTTGGCACATAGTACTTAAAAATGTTTTTTCATTCATCCATTCATTCATTCAATTCAGAGTTTAGTTTTATTTTTTCTTGCTGACACCTAATGCTGAGGTTGAACCTTATAGTTGGAATGATGATTTAAGAAGATGTGTATCTTTTAATTTTCTAGACCAACCTCTTTTATTAAACACTTAAGAATTAACTCCTCAGAACTATGTGATATCAGTTTTCTACTTAGAAAATGAAATTAACTATAATCAAGGTTCTTAAATATTGGAAAAATGCAGAGTTTTATATAAATGTGAGAAAAAATTTTCAGGTGATTAGAAATGTTAACATAGCTTTCAGGTTCCTTATCTAAAACTTTGCACATGGCTGCAAAGCCTTTGCTTTTTTTTTTTTTTTTTTGAAAGGTGATGACTTCTACACAGCGACATCAAATTGAATCCAACCTTATGGTGCAGAGCCAATGAACTGTTTTGATTCTTCCAAGACATTGGAAAGCCCCCAAAGGCATCTGAATGCTTATAAAACCGAAGGAATGCCATGGAGAGGTTTTAGTAGGATGATTTATAGCTCTTTTATAACAGAAACATTTCCCAAAAAACTTATCTGCTATGTTATATCAAGTTTAGCTCTTTATACCTGATTCATTACAAATGCATACTTACTAATTCCAATTAACTTCAGCTGGGATTTCTCCTTGCTGCTTAACATTCCTTTGATCCTTCTCTTCTACACTTCCAAGCTTAAACTCTGCAGTTTCTGACCTCTTCTGTCAAACTCCCAATGACCTCATTTACCTGTGCACCATCCCCACACTTGGCTGATAACCATTTGCCCTTTTATTTTTTTCCTGATAGGGTAAAGATGTTAAGTACTGGTTTCAAGTTGCCTTGTTGAGGAGGAAATGGTGATTCTGAAGTTAAACACACAATATGGTACCATTTTTATTGAATACCTTCCTTTACCTGAGTGTGGACAGGGGAGGTGAACATCAGAGTATCTTCAGTTTCCCTAGAAATTGACTGAATTTCAGAATTAGAGAATTCAAAGAGAACACAGAGTTATCTAGTCAACCAGTGCACAATATAAATCCTCAATGTAGCACAACTCACAAGTGCTCATTTAGTTTCTGATGGAAGGAGGGGAAACCCATCAGTTCTTGAGGCAATCCATGTTTGGACAGCTTTAATTGTCAGAAAGTTGTTTTTGTTTTGTTTTGTTTCTGGTATAAAACCTAAATTGTTGTCTGTGTCCTCCACCCACGGCTCCTGGTTTTGCCCTTTGAGGTCAGACAAAGTCAAATGTGCCTACATGACACCCTTTCAAATACTTGATGGTAGCTAACATGCCACCCTGAAGTCATCTCTTTTCTAAGTTAAACATTCTCAGTTTCTCCAAATTTCGTATTTTCCATTTTCATTCTATTCTCATGAGAGTTTCGTATGGTGGATAGGTCAAAGAATAGGGCCATCTTCCTTTCCCGGGCTACTTGGCTAGTGAGGGAAAGAATAATGACCAGAGTCCAGAGGAGATTGTTTAAAATATATTATTTACACTATATACATGTTCCATGATGTAGGTCCCACCCCCAAATTTGCACAATGTTTATTCAACAATCCCTCACAACAAATATATCAAAAAAAAAAAAAACGGTCACATTAGGAATTCAGTTTATGCAAAGTGATGCTTCTACTGTGAAATATCTTGGATCTGACTGGCAAGTCGCAGGTCCTCTTTCTGTACAGAGAGGGATGTTGGCATCAGGTCTAAACACCCCTTTAGCACTCAGTAAAATACTTCTCTAAGACAGCTTGGCTGGAGGGGTGGAGGTTCAACATCTTATCCTTTTGGTTAAGGGAGATGGTCAGAGGAACTTTACATATTACAGTATTTCAGTTTATATCCCCAGTCAATGTTGACTGTGCTCCACAGCTGAAAAGGCAAGCATGCCCCAAAGTGTCAAGAGAAAGTGGCAGTGATGACTTATGTTGAGGAACATAGCTAACAAATAGTTATACCGTATACTCACATAGACTGTCTCAGCCAAGAGGTTCCAATCCCTATATCTATACTAATATTACCTGGCTTTACCTTATGTCGTGAATTGGGATTGGGGAAGGGAGTATCTAAAGCTATGATTCCATCAGTTTAGGATCTTCGGATATGAAAACTGTCTCCACCAATGTAGATCAGCAACTCCCCTGTAACTTACAGTCTTGGAGAGTTGCCTGGGGGCATTCAGAAGTTAAAATGATTTGCCCAAGATCACACAGCTAGCTAGTATGCTTCTGAAACATACTTGAAGTCAGGACTTTCTGACTCCAAGGCCCGCTTTCTGTCTGCCATAACATGATGCTTCATCTCCATTTTGCATCTAGAAAAATGGAATCACCAAGAAAAGCCAAGGTTCACAGTCTGTTTGGGAATGAAACTTATTCTACCCCAAGCCCACCCCACCAGCCCAAGGGTTTGGCCATTAGAGTACTTGGGGTCTTGTACTCAAGGGGATTAGTAAGCAGTCAAAACAAAAACATATGCTTACCAAACAGAGCTTTTAGGTGCTCTATCCAAGTGATTCTGGTCCTTTGAAAACCAATTATGACATAGCTACCATCATACACTTGGCTTTATAATGGAATTTCCTCTAGCTATATATTATAGGTTTGATATCATCAGTACAGGAAGAGTAAAAAATACATTCTCTAGTTTTAAAACAAAGTCCTGCGAAAAACGAAGACTTCAGGGGGTCTGGTTGAGCAGAAGAATCTTTTCTATTGCTCTCCAGAATTTGAGAAGTTAAGTAAGATAAGGTCCTGGGCCAGAAAAAGAAACAAAGAAAGAAAGAAAGAAAGAAAGAAAGAAAGAAAGAAAGAAAGAAAGAAAGAAAGAAAGAAAGAAAGAAAGAAAGAAAGAAAGGAAGGAAGGAAGGAAGGAAGGAAGGAAGGAAGGAAGGAAGGAAGGAAGGAAGGAAGGAAGGAAGAAAGGAAGGAAGGAAGGAAGGAAGGAAGGAAGGAAGGAAGAAAGGAAGGAAGGAAGGAAGGAAGGAAGGAAGGAAGGAAGGAAGGAAGGAAGGAAGGAAGGAAAAAAGAAAGAAAGAAAGAAAGAAAGATAGAAAGAAAGAAAGGAAGAAAGGGAAGGAGGGAGGGAGGGAAGAAGGAAGGAAGGAAGGAAGGAAGAAAACAGAAAACAGAAAGTTGACAAATCTGTCGTTGATTCTCTTAGAGAAGAGCCTTGAGGCTGGGGCTCCTGTCTCTTTGTCAGGAGCCATTTCGGTGCCTCCTTTAAGCCCTGGGGATGTTCCTGGGAAAAAGACCCTCACAACAACACAGAAGTGAAAAGTAAAAAATACAAAATTAGGACTTTGTCTCTGAGGTTTCATAAATAACGGGCTTGATGAGTATTAAATTGGATGTTGTGAAAAGCCCTGGGAGACAGATGCTGGGAGGCAGGTTTACAACTTGTTCTCCTCAAAGAGGATCTGAGCATAGACAGTGCTGGTGGGGAGGCCCTTGGATGCCTGGTGGGGTTTAATCAGCTCCAGTTCAGCATATGTTAAGCTTTCCTCCGTGATTTTTGGCTGCAAGACAAGAACAACATCAGAGTTACAGATGACCTCTTTCTTTTGGAAAGTGCACCATCATCCAAAGAGATCTCCCTTACCCTGAAAAGGGGGTACATGAGGGTAACAGTTGGGAAAAGAAGGGAAGTTGTATGTTTAGAGGTACTTAATACCTAATATCTTTGACAGACAAGTGAAGCAAGTTTATGAACCAAGACATCATTGGTCACAATTCCAGATGAACTGAAGGGAGTAAATGATCTGGCATCTAACCAGCTGACTACCCAACATCTGGACATATAACATGAAAGCATGCTGGTCCTTGGAAGCATGCTGATTGGTTCAAATCAAACTGATCAATCAACACTTCTTAACCCTTAAAATACTTGTCACAGACTTTTTTGGCCTTCATTCCATATATGAGCCCTGCCTCCATGAATGAAGGTGGGGAGCGAGTCAACTTTTCTTTAATGCTTACTATGTGCCAAGCACTGTGTTAAATTCTTTAAAAATATTTAATTTGATACTGAATGATGGAGCAGTTTGGTTCTGCCTTAGGAATTATAGAATCTTAAAAGTTGGAAAAGGCCTTAGAGAGGTCATCTAATCCAATTTCTCACCCAATTCAGGATGATGACGATGACAATGATGATAATGGTGATAATGATAGCTAGCACTTCTAGAACACTTTAAAATGGGCAACACTCTTTATATGCATTGAATTTTGCTGGCGTCCTTCCCCAACAACATAATGGGTTACATTTATATACTGTCTTATAGTTAACAATGCATGTTTCTTGAAAAATTCCTGTGAGGGAGATAGAACAAATGCCATTCTTATTTTATGAATAACATAAATGAGGCTTGGAGAGTTTAGGGGATTTGGTCCAGAAACTACACAAGTAGCAGGTAGCAGATCTGGGATCTGACCCCAGGTTTGGGGGCTGCAGATCTAGTTCTTTGCACTCCTTCACAACGACTTTCTGATGACATCCCTGATAAGTGGTTAACCAATCTCTGCTTGAATACTTGCCTGAGTCACTGGAGCCTCAATCTCTTCGACTGTACATTGGTCAGGGGATTTGGGGTTGGGGTGGGTCTGGGTGAGATGACTTTGAAAGACTGTCTCTTGCATCTCTAAAGCTATGATCCTATGGTCCCAAGGGCCATTTTCAGTGTTCTCAAATCCATTCAGTTCAACATTTATGAAGTATATACAGGCCAGTCACTGTACTAGTGATTTGGGGTGTGAAGATGCAAATTGCTATGGTCCTTGCTCTCATTAAGATTATATTCTACAAAGAAGGGAAAGGCATATTCCTTCATACAGAATACAATTCAGTACACAGCAAAGCAAGATGGGGCAAAGGCTGGATTCAAACAAAGGGCTCCAAGTAAATTATGGAATGGAAAGAATGTTGGGGTGGGGAGTAAAGGGAAGATGAGAAAAGTTTCACAGAGCAAAGTAGCATCAAAAGAGCCTGAAAGGAAGAGAGGAAGATTTGGAAGAACTTTTTAGCAATTGTCAGTGTTATTCAGTCATTTTTCAGTCATGTTCAACTCTTCATGACTCAATTTGGGGTTTTCTTAGAAAAGATACTGGAGTGGTTTGCCATTTCCTTCTCTAGCTCATTTTACACATGAGGAAACTGAGGCAAACAGAATTAAATGACTTGTGCAAGGTCACACAGCTAGTATCTGAGTCCAGATCTGAACTCAGGTCTTCCTGATCCCAGGCCCAACAATCTATCCACAGAGTCATTAAGCTGCCTCTTAGCAAGTACAGTCATTAAAAAGCGGAATAAGCTGCCCCCTCTCCACAAAAAGCTAGTGGGTTCCCCTTCATTAGAAGTCTTCAAGTGGAAGCTAGGATACATAACTTGTCAAGTATATAAAAGTGGGAATTCTTTTGAATGAGGATGGTTCTAGCTGGGTTCCAAGATTCCTTCCAACTCTCAAATTCAAGGACTATGAAAGGGAGATATGAAGAGAGATTATAATCCAGAGAAGAGGTGGGGATGGAGATGGCCTTCATGAATGCACTGGGTGGTTACTTTCTGTTTTTGCTTGTTTCTGAGCTACTGTCATTTTCTGGCTCATGTTCATGTAGCCTGGTGCTCTTGCTCAAACTCAGGACACCTCAAGGGGTCCTTATATCCTCAACAAGTTATACATGATTTTATTGAATTATAGGACATCAGGAATCCATTCAGTGAAGTTAAAAAAAAAAAGAATACTAAAATCCAAACACCTCAAGGGCTAAGTTTTCATCTTTCTCCTTGTAGTAGGAATACAGAGCAAACTGTGTATCAGAATGCCAACTGGGTAACTGAATGAAGCCCTGATACACAACAATTGAGGGACTGGGGACCAACATTGAGATTTCCCCCATCCAACCAGCTAGCCCAAGGTTGTAAAGTTCTGAAACTTCACAGGATGGGACCATTATTCTTTCTTTTTCCTTCTTTGCTTGTATTTTGTTACTAAAACCAATTTCCATTTCTCAACTCAAACCTGTTTACTGCCTTCTTTTGGGGTTAATTACATCTGATATTATAATGATTCCATTTAGAAATACCATGTGTCCTAAAATAACCACCTAAAACCCAACTCATGTAAATTTTAGAGCCAAGATTTATGAAATCATATTGTCCAGGTGTTTTATTCTATTACATGGAAATTGCATTGTTTTGTAGTGGAGATTATCTGTTTATTCTTACGTTATTCCATTATGTTTGGATATGAAAAATAACACTAGATTTCTCAATACAGGTCACTGGGCTAGCTGGGCTGATGTGTTGTTTTCATACATTTTTATGATGTTCCTATAGTAAACATAATTTAATAAAGCCAAAGCACACTAAATAAATAATTGCATCTGGAAAAGCAATAAAAACAAATAAAATTAGTACTTTCATAAGTGGGAAAGGTACTTCAATTACCGCTACCAGCAACAACATACCATAAAGTGCGTAGAATAATTTCCCTTATGCATATTTCTAGTGTGTAATAATTTGATTGAAAATATGAGGAAGCTCACAGGAGGTTCACAGTTGTGAAGTGCATACAGTTTCCAGCAAAAGATGTGTAATAACAATCCCTGGAATCTTGGAAGCAACAATCATTTTTCTGATTGGCACCCGTGGCTGTGGTTATCAACCATGTGTTTAATTACACTTTCCTACCATGGTTAACTGAAAATAAATTCCTAATGACCAATGAAAGACAATAGGGTAACTTCACTGCCTGTCACCCACTTTCTTCCTTTTTCATTATTATTTTGTCAGTGGAAGGTTTGAACCAACTGAGATGTCATTTATGAGGCCCACTGCCAAACAACTGAATCTGAAGTGTATGCAGAATTGTTGATTAAATCAAGAGTTAAGAAAGAGAAAGGTCAATTATGAAGTTGATCGAAATGGAAGGGCCAAAGTCCCACCATGCTAGGCTCCACAGTCCAGTGCAGTGGTGTCAAATGGGTCCACAAATAAACCACAAAATTAACCTTATTTATGTCATAGATCTGAGTTCAAATGCAGTTTGAGACACTAACTGTGTGTCTCTGGGCAAGTCACTTAAGCTTATTTGCCTTAGTTTCCTCATCTGTAAAATGAGCTGGAGAGGAAAATGGTAAACTACTCCAGTATCTTCCCAAGAAAACCCCAAATGGGGTCACAAAGAGTCAGACACTACTGAAAAGATTTAACAACAAAGTTTTTTGTTTATTTTGTTAAATATTTCCCAATTACATTTTAATCTGATTCCAGAAACACTGGAGAGTTTTGATGGCCATGGGCCAAGAGTCTGATACATCTGCTCTAATGGATACTATTGAAGGCCAGATAATTGGATTTTATGATGTCAAGGTGTCATTTTCATCCACCTAGCAATCCAAATAATAGATAGGTAGGTAGCTAGATGATAGACAGATAGACAGACAGACAGACAGACAGACAGACAGACAGACAGACAGATAGATAGATAGATAGATAGATAGATAGATAGATAGATGGCAAATTGGTCATATAGATGACTAGGATCTTAGGTGACTTCTGACCTTACCCATCTATGATATTAAGAATACCAGGTTCATCTCTCAGTGGATGACTTAAGAACTAGTTTCAATTGTGTCTGAGTCTTCATGATCCCATGATACTAGAATGGTTTGTCATCCCCTTTTCCAGCTCATCTTACAGATGAGCAAACTGAGGCAAACAGGGTTAAGTGACCTGGCCAGGGTCACACAGCTAGTAAGTGTCTAAGGCTGGATTTGGACTCAGGAAGTTGAGTCCTAATTTCAGTCAGGCCTGGCACTCTGTGCAGTGCACTACTAGCTGCTGAGTTAGTGAATAAAACATTTACAAACACAGACTACAAAATTACCCAACTTAAATGACCATTCACTGACCCTTTGACAACTTAGACTACTGATGGACAGAAGATCAAAATGTCATACATATCAAACAAGTGGTGACTGTTAAGCTTCAACCTGAGGGACAATCTTTCCTCCAATGTCCCTCTTGGTCACATGGGCATGGTTCCACAGGTGTTGGTTCCTGGGGCTCCCTCTGGGGGGGCACCATGGAGGGGCACTCTTTGGACCAGTGACCCTCCTTGAGGCAACAAAAGCAGTGATTTTCATTACACCACCTCACAGGGCAACTTAAAAATGGCATATATGTGTCCTCAAAATGAAAGGTGTATTCCCCTATTATAAATTCTAGAAATGATATATTTATATGAGAGTTTCTTAAAGGAGGTGTGCTATTATCATAGGTCACTTGTACTGACATAATCCCATTTCCCTCATCATCCATGAATGCTAGTGTTTTCATTTTTCTTAGCCTTCAGGAAAAGAAAGTGGAATGTTTTTAGTCAGTTTTATTTTCCATTCCTCCTATTTATAGTTATCTCAGTAATTCTGCTTAGCCTTGTATGTGATCTAATTCTTATAACAAATCACATTTTATCTTCATAAACTCATAGATTAAGTCTTGAAAGGGATGTCAAAGATCATCTAGTCCAACTCTTTCATTTGACAAACGAGGATAGCTAGATGGAATAGTGAATATCTCTTGGTTGGAGGGCTTAGTCAAGAAAATTTGAGTTTAAACCTTGCTTCAAACGCTTATGAGCTATATGATCTGGGTTAAGCTACTTAATCTCCTTTGGGCCTTGATTTCCTCTTCTGCAATTTGTGAATGTTAGACTTGATGGTTTCTAAGATTCTTTCTAGCTCTCAATTTATAATCTTATAAAACTGAGACCCAGAGAGGTTAAAGACTTGCCAAATGTCACACAATTAGTAAGAACCAGAGCTTGGATTCAAACCTAGGTCTTCTGAATACAAATTCAGTGTTCTTTGCATGGCTTAATACATCCTTGTAAAGAAGGTATAATCAGGTATTCAGTTTAGATAAAAAGAGACAAAGGAAAGAGAATGACTTGTCTATAGAGCAATTAAGAATCCATGGTGGATTCAGGAACAGAGTTCTCTTAACTGCTGACCAATGGACCTATGTCCACTGAATCTCATAATCAATTAAAGAGGTACCTGGCTAGTGGTTGATTGAAAAGGCACCTAAAGGCCCCACAACAGGCCGTAGAATATAAAATTATTGTGTTTCTGGAAGGCTCCTTTAAAGTGTAAATATGTCATTCCACTAATAAACACATCTCCTGATTCCAAGTCTAAAGACACAGTTTCTATACTGAGAGATGCTAAATTATCTCATGCAGACACATGAGAGAGAAAGACAAAGAGACAGACAAGAGAGATAGAGATAAAGACAGAAAGCTAATCAGAGAGACAGAGTGAGATAAACAGAGACATAGAGAAAGAAAAAAGAGACACAAAGAAAGGTAGAAAGAGACAGAGAAAGAGGCAGTGTCCGAGAGAGAGATAGAGAGGAGAGACAGAGAAGAGAGAGAGATAGAGAGGAGAGAAAGAGAAGAGAGAGAGATAGAGAGGAGAGACAGAGAAGAGAGAGAGAGATAGAGAGGAGAGACAGAGAAGAGAGAGAGAGATAGAGAGGAGAGACAGAGAAGAGAGAGAGAGATAGAGAGGAGAGACAGAGAAGAGAGAGAGAGATAGAGAGGAGAGACAGAGAAGAGAGAGAGAGATAGAGAGGAGGAGAGAGAGAGGAGAGAGAAAAGAGAAGGACAGAAGGAGGGAGGGAGGGAAAGAAAGAAAGAGGGAGGGAAGGAGGGAGAGGAAGAGAGAGAGAGGAAAAAAATAAGTGTTTTTCTAAAAGAATCCTATAAAGTATGCAAGTTGAATTAGGATTCAAGAATGAAAGCAAAATACAATTGCTGGCCCATGCAAGTCCTAAAATGTTGAGAGTTCAGTTGGGTAATGACAGCAACCGATCAATGAATAGGACATAGGAATGTTGATGTAACATCACCCTCATATTTGAAAATGGGATTCCAATTCTATAGAGCTGCACTATCAGGAGATAGTGTACCCAGGAGAGAATTGCATATTATCTGAACCAGACTTCCCCTCTCTTCCCTTCCTCCTCTACAAGATAAGTGCTCATTTTTTATTCAACAGAAAAGCACCTGGTAAAAACTACCCCTCCTACAACAGCCACTACCCACAAAACCTGCTGCCAAATAACTCCAAGTTGGTCAGTCCCTTTCTTGATAGATGGACCTCAATAGACTTTCCTAAAAAGCTCTCTCAGATAGCACTGAGAAAGCCCTCTCATGGTCATTTATTAGTCCAATAAGAATCAATAAGACTGAGGTATTGACATATCTTGATTTAGAGTTCCAGGTTGCTCACCTTCCTTGACAGTCTCTATTTAGTTGAAAGAAGGAATATTTGTCTTTTATATGAGAAGGTTTTAGCATCAGGGAAAGGAAGGAGAATGGTGATAAAGACAATGTTAACTAACATCTCAAGGCTTGCAAAGTGCTTTGCAATTATACTCCCCCCTCCCCATTTGAGGGGAAGGAAAGATCCCTATTTATCTTAGGCAATCCTGGAAGCAGACAAGGGGCTACAAGCCCATGGGTGAAGGGGAAATTGTTCCCTCAGAAAGGTTGGGGTGACAGTGTTCTTAAGTAGCTTCGTCACAACAGAAGTTTCTGCAATGGATAACCATCAGACCAGTTGAAATATAATGTACTGCCATTGATAAACAAGCATGTCACTTACAGTATTTAGTTTATTGATATTTGTTGCTGCAGAATATTCAGGAGAGTATGGCACATAGATATCTGAATATAGAAGGCTGATTGTAAGTAATTCTACTCTGTGTGATTCGTGATTCTTATACTTTATAAATTATGTAAGCAGTACACATGTACCATATGAATTTGGTGTCATCTGCAGGGACTGCAAACTTTTTGACTTGGGGGAGAATATAATGAGGTACTATTTCTCTTTCCCCATCCTACCTGTGTGTTGCAGATGCTTGCTCCGGGAGCAACCTTTTTCTCTATCCCTTCCCTCTTTTATTATTTTCCAGCGCTTTCTTAAACCTTCTAGTTTTCATGCCATGGCCCAGTAGTTGTGGAGGAAGATAGGGAATGAAGACAAGGGGATAAAAGAAATAAAAGAATATAATATCTCTGAATTGCAAGGCTCAATGGGAAATGCAGAACAAGTAAGCAAGCACCCTCTTTGGGAGTAGGGAGAAATTGGCCCTAGCTTGTTCAGGAGTGGAAACGGAATCTCATTTGAGCAGAAGTAGTAGATATTTGCTATAGAAATGGTAAAAGTCCTTTGTTGAAAGGATGAGTTTGGTGCCATTCCCTAGGGAGAAGGAGCATTTGCCGATAATAATGAAAGTAAATAGCCTAAGCCCATAGCCATCCTAACCTTGCAGGTTAAAGAATACGAATGAGCTAGACTGGCTGTTCAAGAACTGGCCCCGTATTTGGGAACAATTAACAGTTGCATCTATGGCAAGAGAAATGAATAGCCATGATCAACAAAGGCAGAACCATAGAAATTAGTAAACAGGAGATAGAACCATGGCAATGAGCCCTTGTCCTTGATGTCTGCTATAATCTACCTGGGGTCACACTATGAGTTATTGAGATTGTAAAGATCTTTATGAGGAGAAGGGGAAAACCACCAGAAAAAAGGAAGTGGATTCTTTTGCATCTATAGATAAATTCACGTGTGAGTCATTTATATGTTCATTGGTAAATAATACTTGTTCTATGTGGTTTTTTTGTTTTGTTTTGTTTTATTAGCCTAAATGTTTGTAAGAAAAGCTAATGAACACCCTCAGGGACAGGGTGCCATTTATTGATTTATGTAGGTGCCTCCCTTTCCCAGCTAGAGCAATTTTAGACTTCTCCTACTGACTCTTAAGATTGGGAGGTGCTCCTCTACTTCCCCTCCCACCTTGATGGGTTGTTTGACTGGGCCATACAAACTAGCTATTTTGAGAAAGCATTAGAAAACTGTGAGCCCATGACCCCTGGTTTGCCTGGGTTGGCCCCAGGTCACCAGGATGCCATGTGCTAAGGTTGAACTGACCCAGAGATCTGGTTTCTCCTACATCCCAGCCATGTTGACCCAGTGACACAGGGAGAGTTAAGTTTCTCATTCCCTAATGTTCATTCCTGATTCCTTGTTAGGTAATTCAGAGAGGACCCTCATTTTAGTGGTCCTGATTGATTCACTAGGGATAGGGTTGTCTCCTTCAGTACCACTTTGACTCTGACTAAAACCTCTATAAAAGTTTCAGCACTAAGTGGCTTGCAGCCATTCAATTTAAGTATAAGCTACTCGTGTGCCTGTGGAAGTGGGGCTATTGGGGATCCAACACTTCTGCCCTTCTCTGCTGGTGTCTCTTCTCCTCCCATAACTGCAACAACTGTACAGCAGTGTTGCCTTTTGGGAATAACTCCATCCCCTCTGCCTCTGCAAAACTGGGCAGGGGCGTTGATTCTGCTCCTAAGACCCTTGTCATAGGACATTGTGAAATCAGAGCTAGAGAGGATAATGGGAAAAGAAAGAGAAGGAAGGAAATAGACACTGATTAAACAACTACTGTGTGGGGGGCACTCTGCTAAACGCTTTTTACAAACATCTCATCTGACCTTCATAGAAACCCTGGGAGGTAGATGTTATTATTATCCCCATTTTACTGTTGAAAAAACTGAGGCAGATAACAGTTAAGTGACTTGCCCAAATTCACCCAGCTAGTCTGAGAGCAAATTTGAACTCAGGTCTTCCTGACTCTAGGCCCAATGTTCTATCTGCTGTGCCACCAGCAAGCTTCCTAGTAGGAAGATATGAGTCCACAAGAAGGTTGGTAAAGCCCATCCACAGTAGAAATTAAACACAGCAGAAAGTTCTAAAGCTCTGGATAATTTAACTTGAAGGGGATATATGAAGTATGCTAAACTGTAACCTGTTAAAACTATAGATGGTAACTCAATTCAACAAATGTTTGCTAAGCAGCTACTATACACAAGAGGAAGACCTAAAGGTTTAACTTTTTGAGAGGGAACTTAGCCATTTAAAGCTTTACAAGCCATCAGCTAAATGGATGTTTTTGAATTTCATCAACATGTATATAGGATACCAAAATTCAATTATATATAATGTCATTAAGCAAAGTACTGATACTTGAAACCCTTCATAGTCCCACTGTGATAAGTCCTATGATCTAATACCATAATTCATTTTCTGTATCCAGTGAATCTGTGACTGATATGCTAGATTTAATTCCCAGATGCCCCACAGAAGCACTTTTACTGGAAGCATCATTCAAGGGGATGTTTATGTTTAGGAAAATAGAAATTGTTGCTTGATTACCTAATTCTACATAAGGTCTGTGCTAAGCAGTGTAATATGGACTGAAATACTTACCTGCATTCAGTGTATCTCAAGGGAATCTTGTTTGCATAAGGAAGTTGCCTGTAAAGTTAACTCTAAATCTAAATAAAGTTGAAATAGCTGTGTTGGGTATTGTGATCAAGTTATCTCAAATTTCTACCATCTTCCAGATTTCTGTTAATGGAACAAGTTAGTTCTGTGAGTTTGCTTCAGACCTAGATTCTCAAGCTCTCTTGGTTTTCTCAGCCTGTTGAATTTTACTAAGTATATGAATGAAGGAGGTGATAATCTTTCTGTACTGTACACTGGTCAGACCATGCCTAGAATATTGTATTCATTTACAGGTATTACAGTGTAGGAAGAACATTGATTAACTAGAAAGCCTCCAGAGGAGGGTATCCAAGATGGCAGTAGGGCTCCTAGTCATGCCATATAAGATTAATGGAATCAGTTGGTGATGTTTGATAAGAAGAAGCTCAAGGAAGATATGTTAGCTGTGCTCAACTATCTGGAAGGCTTTCATTTGAAAGAGTGGTGGACTTTTCCTTGGCTCCAAAGAAGCAGAAAGAGCAATAAATAATCAATCAACATGTATTGATTAGCTACCTACTATGTGCCAGGCATGGCACCAGTGCTGAGAATACAAAGACAAAGGTAAAGAGGGTTCCTGACTTTAGCAATGGATGGAAGCCTCAAAGCAACAAATTTAGGCTTGATGAAAGGGGGTACGGGGAAGTTTTGTACAATTAAAGTAGAGTGGACCACGTCAGGAGGTAAAGAGTTCTTCCTCATTAGAGACTAAATGACCACTTAAACATGTTGTAGAGGGATTTTATTACAGAAATAGTTGGTGCAAGATGGCTACTGAGGGTCTTTCCAACTCTGAAGTTTTGTGGTTCTACTCTACTGTTAAATTATTTCAGCTTAAGTAGACAAGCATTTACTAAGCACTTACTACATGCCAGGCATTATGCCAAGAGCTGGGGATACAAAGAAAGGCAAAAAACAGTCCCTGCCCTCAAAGAGGGTCTTACCCATTAGCCCATGATCTCCTTGAAAGCTGGGACTGTCTTTTGTCATTTAGCTCAATGCCTGGGTCATAGTAGGCACTTAATATTGATTGATTGAAAGAACTTACAGTCTGATAAAGACAGATAATATGAAATTACTATGTAGAAACTATCTATAAATAGAATAGATTAGAAACAATCTCAGGGGGAAGAAACTAGCAGTTAAAGGTCCTGGGAAAGTGGGATTTTTAGCTGAGACTTGAAGGAAGCCAGGAAGAAAGGATGAAGAGGAAGAGTATGCCAGCAGAGGAGGATAGTCAGTAAAAACTGGCTGGTCAAGAGATGAAATGCTTTGTGTGCATATGGCAAGGAGGCCAGTGTTACTGCCTCAAAAAGTGCCCAGAGGGGAGTGTGGCATAAGAAGACTACAAAGGTATGAATGGGGCACGTAATGAAAGGCTTTGAATGCCAAAGACAGGATTTTTATCTCAGAGATAATAGGAGCCACTGGAGTTCAGTGAAGAGAGAAGTGACACAGTCTTAATCTTTTTTCTCCAACTAGATTCCAAATTTCTATTGTCTCCTTCTTGGTTCCATCCACCCCTTCCCCTCCAGAGTTGACCATAGTGTTGATCTCACAGTTAACAAGCAATAAATGATTGATTTCTTCTGATTAACAACCTGAAGTTATATAAAAACTGATATAAAAACCTCAGGTTCAAATGATCATCTGATCTTTCTGACTTGGAAGGTCCCTATAAATATGCAGCAAAATCCCTGTGGGATGCGTAGTCAAAGACTTTGGTTCAAATCTGCACTCTTGGATAAATCACATAAGCTCTCTAGGTCTCAGTTTCCTCATCTGTAAAATAAAGGAACTGTAGTAGATAGTCTTGAAGGTCTCCTTTAGTTTGAAAATATATGGTTCTATCATCTTGGAAGGGAGTGATCGTTCACTTATTTGTGAGGCATGAGCCTGCTTCTGGGAAAAAGTAGTTGCAAAATTGTTTGCCTTGACAATTCACTTCTCTGAGGCATAAATCTGCTAGGAGTTTCTAAGAAAAGCAGTTCCTCTGACCTAGACTTCTGAGACAGCAGTTGCTCATTTTGAATGTGACACATGGGTGGGTACCAGAGAGAATAGAGAGCCATAGAATGTATATATATTGTATATATTGTATATGTTGATGTACACATGAAGACTTAAAGAGGTGGCAAACTTTAAATTACTAACTAGGGAAATATAAGTACTAGAACTTTTCTATGATAGTGGGGAAAAGGTTATTCATTTGATCATAGACAGATGAGAACTGTGTTATTATTTTTTCATTCTTTTTTAAAAGTTTTTATTAAATTATTTTATTTGTTTTCAGTGTTCTACAATCACTTCCATATATCTTAGATTTTTCCCCTCCCTCCCCCTCCTTCCCTCCTCCCTCCCCATTCCCTCCCTAAGATGGCGTACAATCTTATATAGAGGTTCTACACATACAGAGAATTGTATTATTAACCATAAGCTAAGATGAGGTAACTGTCAGAGAGGACAGAGTCTGAAACATGAGAGAAGTGAAAAAACAGATTTCTAAACAGTGTGAAAGAGACACCATAACTCTATGTGTAGTGTGTGTGTGTATGTGTATGTATGTGTGTGTGTGTGTGTGTGTGTGTGTGTGTGTGTGTGAGAGAGAGAGAGAGAGAGAGAGAGAGAGAGAGAGAGAGAGAGAGAGAGAGAGAGAGAGAGAGAGAGAGAGAGAGAGAAAGAGAAAGAGAGATGTGACCTGTTGTTCTTGTTTACCTGGAGGGAGTCCCAGGTAAATGGAGAAATGGAGGAGCAGCTGGGAGGCAGAGAATCGGAGAAGTCATAAAAAATTCAGTGGGAATCAAGAACTCAGCAAGGGTTGGATCAATTCAACTCAGGAGCTGTGTTCAAGGAACTTTTACAGATGGTTCCTGAGATAGGAAGACAATCCTGAAGTTTATGGCTCCAGAGTAGAGGGTTACTCCTGGTTCATGGGTTTTCTTCACTTGTGCCTTTTTGGCAGATCACTGTAAGCAGGTGCCCTCTCTTCCAGAGATACTGAGTGCATGCACGGATGGGAGAGTGTGACCCAAGTTTATGTGCGAATTGGGATGTATTTATTTTTCTTGCATTTCCTTTCATATGAGAACCTTGGGATTGTGATGACTTCTATTTTGCCTTACTATCAGCTCAATGGCAACATTGAAGATCTTCTAGACTGGCCCTGTTACTGGTATGCTGGAATCCAAGCTAGTTTTCTATTTTACGTGTGCCCCCACAGTCTCTCCGACCAATCTGAACCCAATCCTGTGGAGCATTATTTCATTTCATCAGGTACTTTGAAGCATTCTACCCTTCCTTACCAAAGACTGACTGCATTCTGGAGGACTGGACCAAACAAGAATACGACAGCTAAATGCTGTTGAATACTCTATGTTGTAAAGATATTTTTACACTTTATATGACTAAGCTGTTACTTGACAAGAGGAGGGACTTTACATTTTTGTGCGGAAAAAACTCTTTTTCTTATAACATTCTGTTTTGTTCATTCTAGAAGGTTCATGAGTAAAAAAATCCCTTTAAAAATTCATGATATTTGAGAAAAAGAGAAGGAGATATAACACTACCGAAACTGCAGAATTATGATACTTAACAATCTAGTACAAATAATTACGTATACATATGTATGTATGTAGCTATATATACACATAGCTATGTATAGAGATATGTATTAATCTATACACACATACACATGCATGTGAATACATGTATACATACATATACCACTGAAACCGCTGATCAATCCAGGCTCTGTCCCTCTCTGTATCTAAATCTATACCTGTATTGTATACACAAATAAACACATACATGCAAGTCAAGTATACATCACTGCCAATAAGTCATATATTATGATCATCAAGTATATATATTATGGTCCTAATATGTTCCAGGCACCATGCTAAGCACTGGGGCACTGCGCTAGATGGTATCTCTATCTGGATTTACACCTATATTTGTATCTTCATTTATACCTACATCCAGGGATATGTTGATAAATGTTTAACAACCATCTCTCCATGAAAAATTGTGAATACATAATACATTTTAAGTATAATTTGCATTATTAACACATTCTCCATCACTTCCTTAATTCTAGACAATTGATGAAGCAATAAATCAAGCCCTGATTTTTAGCCTTTGCTAATTTCCCAAAGTGTAGATACACACACCAAAAAGTAAACCATCAGCTCTCGTGAGCCTGTATGAGCTGTATCATACCATTGTGACATATATAGAGATATATATTATATGTATATGTATACACATATATATATAGACAACAGCATATAGCTGTAGGGAATTCATTATGAGAAAACTCTTCCCATTAATTCAGAGGATCATGCACCATGCCACTTCAGGTCTTGGTGAGTTTCTTGGGGTACTGAGAGATAATATGACTGCCTGGGATCACACAGTCAGTATATGTCAGAGATGGTATTTGAACTAAGGGCATCTGGACTTGTGCTTTCTTACCTCCCCTGGATGCCTCTCAGTCTCAAACTTACCTCTCAATGGGCATAGCTTGGGAATTGCTGAAGTGTGGAAAATGTTGATCCTGCCAATCACCACATATACTTGAGCTTAAATCCATTTCAGTTGGATTCAATTTAACAATTGCTTATTAATCCTTCTCAGGTACAAAAGCCCTGAGCAAAGGAAGATGTAAGGAAGGATAAATGATATAGAATTCCATACCCTCAAGCAACTTTTAGTCTCCTGAAGTGGATAAGGCATGATCCAAAAGCTCTGAGGTGAGCAGCAGAACATTACTGCATGGGTAAATAAGTGGAGCTCACAGATTGTGCTCGTCCTTCGTTTTCGAAGAGGACCATGACATCAGGGAGATGATGACATGACTTGCACTTGACTTTATTTTGAGTGAGGGAGGGCTGTGCAGGTCACCAGCCTCATTTTCTCCTCCTGAGCCATCTGGATCCAGTGACCAGATATTCATCAGGATGACTGGAGACACCCCAGGATGCAATGGGAAACCTTGACCTTTTAGACTAAGGCCTTTTCAGGTACTCACTTAAAGTCAGGTAATGCCCATTCAGTGACTAGGCCTCTTTAAGGCCTCACAGATGTGTGTATAATGGAGGTCAGGGAGAACTAGGCCACTCCCAGCTCTGTGGCAGGTATTGGGGCTATATAAGAAGGGATTAACCTGCTCCCAAACCATAAGCCTTAGACACCCAAGCCTAGATCTCTGAAGAGAATTCAATCAGCACATCTTATGGCTGAATTATCATTCTAGAATCTTTCAACATGAAAGTAAAAAATAAATGAAAGTCAGCTATTTCTGTTTACTTGCCAAAAACCAAGCAGCTGACGACCTCAAGGCTAAGAGATATATTCATTCAAATTTTGGATTTAACAGAGAAAAGAACCACTTGGTTTTCAGTATTTGTTTTTAAGGACCAAAATGTGTTCACAGTGTTCTGTTTGCTTTTTTCCCCACATTATGTTTTATTTCTAGTGCCTTCTATTTGAGATAGAAAATGTCTTTTAATAATAACTCTCATATACTGCATGCTCAAAAGTGAAGTTTTTTTAATTAAATAGGTTTTTAAAAAATCAAATGTGAGCACGAATGATATTGTTTCATGAGATTACAAAAATAAGAGACAGCAAAAAGATTTTTGAAAAAAATGATTTCCCAGCAGTGCACTGAACACAGCAGCTAAACTCTCAATAAGAGAAAATAAGTTAGCAAAATTCTACCCACTGGAAATGGAAAACTGAAACAGGAGCCGTTACACCAAACATCAATAGCAAATACAGAGGAGAAAGGAACCGTTAGCAGAAAAACAACTGATTCCTGGTATAGGGAAGAGATCACCAGGGTTCATTCAAGCATCATTTCTACCATTTACCAGTTGTGCTACTTTGGAGAAATTCACTTAAATTCTCATATTCTCAGTTGGTGGTTCAATGGATAGAGTGCCTAGCCTGGAGTCAAAAAGATGAGTCTTCCTGAGTTCAAATCCAGCCTCAGTTACTTACTAATTGTATAACCATGGGTAAGTCACTTAGCCCTATTTGCCTCAGTTTCCTCATCTGTAAAATGAGCTGAAGAGGGAAATGGCAAATAACTCCAGCATCTCTACTAAGAAAACCCCAAATAGGGGGTTGAACACAACTGAAAACAACCGAACAAATTCTCAGTTATCCTCATCTCCTCCAGTAGGGATAATTATATTTGTGCTATTTCAGAGAGTTGGGTTTATCAAAATGATATCAAGTAATAAAGGGATGACCAATCCTGGTCTGTAAGAGCAAGTAAGGAAGATATGACTTTTTTCTCATAGAAAATTAAGTCAATAAGTATTTATTTAGGACTAGGGTTAGAATTCTAGTCTTCCTCTGACCTCCATAATGAATACATCTGGGAGTGCCTCTCTTGTGTGTCTACGGGGGGACCATGCACCTGAGGAGGGGGGACTACTCTGGCAGAATGGTACATAGAATTCCAGATACAATTACGGTGCCCCTCAGTTTTGTGAAGCTTTTTTTTTCTTTGTTATGGAAGATGAGTGTGTAGACATGGGGATGGAAGTGGAAAAGAACAGACTGGGGAAAAAAAACCATGGTGTATAATAAAAGAACATTATCACTTTGAACTTCAAAAAATCAAAAGCTATCAATATAACTAGAAAATGTTATTATAGAAGTAAATTACTTTATGACTGAGCTGTCATCATCTCAGCTTATGGCCATTGTCAGTAGCTTATAATCATTCGTCTAATTGTATGCTGTTATCCAGAAGTATTCAATCATAAGTCAAGTGTTGCCCCCAAAGTGTGTGTGGACAAGTGTGTGAATGTTGGGGGAGAGGGGATAGTTAGAGAAAAGCAGACCAATTTTAGTATCCATCTACTCAAAAAAACTCCCAAATTAAGCTTCTTTCTCATAATTTGAATTTGCATTATTTGAATACTTCCATAAAATTCTCTTCTAAGTCTTCGTGGAGGATACAGATTTAATTTGCTTCCATTAAACTTTATGTTTGATCAGTAATCAGTGAACAATATAAGAAATCCTTAAAAGTATATAATGTCTTTCACATTTCCACCTGGATGTCTCAAAGGCATCTTAAACTTAATATGGCCATAATGCTATTTATTCTATTTCCCTTCTCCATCCAAAAAGTCTCCCATCTCTTATCCAAATTTCCCTATTTCTGCTGAAAGCAATAACTTCTGAACTCTTTTTTTAATTGAATTATTTTGTTTACAGTGTTTGACAATCATTTCCAAATATCTCAGATTTTTTTCCCACTCTCTCCCCCTCATTTCCTGCTCCCTCCCCACTTCCTCCCTGAGATGGCATACAATCTTATATAGGTTCTACATGTACATTTAACCTCTGAATTCTTGACCCCACTTTGAATCTCTCCCTTATAACTCTGCCCTAATGACTTTTCCACAGTGGCCAGATTGAAGTCCTTAAAATAGATCAGATCAGATCACTCTCCTACTCAAAAGCTTTGAATATTGCCTCTGATAATAATAATATCTAGAATTTACATAGCACTTCAAAGTTTGCAAAATGCTTTACAAATATTGTCTCATTTGCTCCCTGCAACACTCCTGGTGAGGTAGATGCTCGGATAAAATACCAACCTTCAACCTAGTATCTAAAGTTCTTCACAATGTGGCTCTCCATTGCTTTTTCAGTTATTTCATATTGACGCCCTCTTGCACTCTATTTTAGTCAAATTTGCCTGCTGACTCTTCCCTGACCTCCCATGTGCTACCTCTGGGCCTTTGTATGGGTGTTTCCCCATATCTGGAGTAGTCTCTTTCTTGACCTCCCTTTGTGAACTCCCTCCCCTCCACAGGAGTCCTATCTGTTCATGCTCCCTCTCTTTAAAATGACTTTCTATTACTTTGTGCAACAGTTTATGTATAAACCCAATAGCTTGCTTGAGAGCAGGGACTATTTTATTCTTTGTACCCCCAATACCAAACACAGTGCCCAGTAGTTAAGATGCACTCAGTAAATAATCATTGAATTGATATAATATAGTCTTCATGAGATCAAAATACTATATTAACCTTCAGTGAGTTTTTTGATGGAGGGGATTCTCTTTACTAATGTAGATCAGCACCATTCTGTATTTTATGGACAATTAAATAAGTGTGTTGGTCGTTCAGTCATTTTTTAGTCATATCTGATTCTTCGTTAGCCTGTTTGGGGTTTTCTTGGCAAAGATACTGGAGTGGTTTGCCATTTCCTTCTCTGGATCATTTTACAGATAAGAAAATTGAGGTAAACAGGGATAAGTGAGTTGCCCAGGGTCATACAGTTAATAAGTGTCTGAGGCCAGATTTGAATTCAGGAAGGTAAGACTTCTTGATTTCAGGCTTGGTATTCTATGCATAATGGTGTTAGCCCTCTGTCCATGTGCCTTGAGTACTGGGAGATTAAATAAATTGACCCAAGATCACGCAGCCAGTATGGGTCAGAGACTTGAGGTGGCACACGACTCTGAATCTAGTGTTTTACCCAAGATACAATACTGCCTTTCTTTTATCAGCTTTTGCAACTGCCTAGAAACATGTAAAGATGCTTGGCATGTCTTCATGAATCCCAGTGTGCTCACTGTGCAGTGGGATTTCAGAGATCCCATGAGGTCTAGAGGAAGGTTTAACCCCTCTCTGCTTCTGAGTTTGAAATAGGGGAAACCTAATCATCCTGGCCACTTCAGATGCTAAGAATCTTATCTCATCTTAGTAAAGTCTTCCATCCCAGAAAAGATCACATTCTCCTCAAAGCCACTCGGTGCCACTCACATGTGACCTATAAACCATTTCCTCCTCTTCCTAATTTTCTGACTCTTTCATCCATTGAATCTTTCTTGAATCGCTATCCCTTTCAACATTCTAGAATCTCTTCTTCCCCTCTTTGCCCCCTCCCCCTTCCCTGCCCAATCTATCGACATATATAACTCCCAGTGACAATAATGTGACATGCATGTGTATCAAGGGGAGCATAGAATTTTTATCTCTGCTGAAATGGTACCAATCTGATACAAGGAAATTGTTAGGGTTTTGGTTTTTGCTTTTTTGCTTTTTTTTCCCAAGGCTTTTACTCAGGGCGACGGATTGCGTGTTTGCGTAATGATGGTGTTTTTTTTTCCTTTTTAATTTTAAATCGAGATTATGTACATATTTTATGCAGGTTAATATATCCTTTTCATGTAAAATTTAACTGAAGCCAATTCTAACACATTAACGACAACAAGAGAAATTCTCCAGCTTATTATAAACATCCTTCAAAAAACCTGAAATGCATGTCCTCTGGAAATAATTTTGCCAGTATTTAGGTTATTATTAAAATCCTCTCAGAATACTAACACTGGTGTCTAATGTGCCTTAAAGCCCCCTTTTTCCCCCCTACTTATGATCGTGAAACTCTTTTCTGGCCCTGGTGGTACGTTCTGTATAGCTAGAACATAGTGATTGAGGAGAAAAGATTTTTCCCATAACCCAAGCAAGCTCTAAACTTGATGAGACAGCTCCTTATTATTCTCACTTTCCTGAGATCTAAGGCCACAACTGAACACAAATTCACTGTGGGGAATGATGAATTGAGTTCATTCTGTGTCTTTAACTCTGGTAGACCAAATGACAGCTCACATTTCCTGTTGATGTTTGCTGGAATGTGAGGTGATCCTGGGACAGGATGTATCTGCCACAGCATCAAAGATTCACAGACTTTTGGAATTGAAAAGAGAGTCTAGGGTTCATCTAAGTGGGCTTTCTGCTACCAGGTGGGTTAAACCATACATACAAGAGCCATACAAGATAGTCACTTTCTGTAATGTTACTGATTTCTAAAGATGAAAATCTATACTCTCCTTTAGAAGCCAATTAACACAGTTATGTGTTTTAATACATATTATCATGAATTAGGAATTAATACAGTTATGTGTTCTTTATGTAAAAACAGTTTTCTTGGTATCTAACTGAACTCTTGTTGCAAACTAGAGCTCACTCTTTTGTCTTTGATGAAAGTGGAGGCAGAGGCTATTGGTAACATAAGGTATACCTATTTTAATAAGCATTCCTCTTCTCAGAGACGGTATTTAAGTGTTATAGAGGAGACCTTATTAATACCAAAAAAAGTGACTGAGAGAACATCAGTAAAAACCAATCTATTTGCCCATTCTCCTAACTATACAAAATGTTTTTGAGAGTCATATAGATAAACATGCTTTGAAGACATTCTTAATAAGGGTATTGTCAGGAAATAAGCACACTTTTCTAAGGGATATTCAACAATGGGTCACATCTTTACTATTTCAAGATCAAATGAAAAATGTAGAGAATATTGTGCTTATTATTGTTGACTACCTCCAAAAAAATTAATTCAGTATAACAAAATGCTGCCTGTTATTCTGTTACAACAAAATGTCTCTGATCCATAAAGCAAAATTATTTGAGATTCCTCAAAGATAAAACAATGGAAATGACCCCATTTACCAACTATTTGATGACAAATATCAGGCGAGGCAAAACAAAGGGAAACAAAAGAGGGAGATGTATACTCTGGCAAAAGTGTTCACTCCTGTAATGGAAGCAATCCAGTAAAGTCCAGGCTGACAAGTGATTCCCTATGGATGATGTGGTCTTGTAGATGGATAACACTGTGCTAACTGCAACAAGCCCCAGAATACTGCAGAGCCTTTTGGGAAAAAAATCTGTAATCACTCAAAAAAAAATTGGCCCATCCCTCCCTACTGGAAAGACCAAGTGGATGAAGAATTTCATCAGATTTCACCATGCATTCACACCTGCTTTAGAACTTGTCCAACACTATGTATATCTGAGGGAAATAAGTACACATGAATTTTAAGTTGGGCCCATGGTTGTACTGAAGGAAAAGAGCAACTGGATTGCTTTCAGGAATTTTTAAAGTACCTTTTCTGACACCAATCTTACAATGAAAGGAAATCATTTAGTTGATGCTGAACATTAGAATATTTGGTCTAAACAAAATTGTAGAAAAATTCTTCATTTTTATCTAGACATTCAGATGGCTTGGTAGAAGACCTTTACTCCTGTTTTCTAGGCTGATGAACTGTATTAAATCCAATTCAATCTATACTGATTATGTGCTTTCTAAATACAAGGCATTGTGTTAGGAACTGAGGATACAAAGTCGTGTGAGTTATTTTAATGACATAGTTTCTACCATCTAGGAACTTATCATCTAGTTATTGTTCTAGTAGAGTGGAAGGGAATAACAGGTGCATAGCAGCTAAGTATAACAAAAAGTTAAGAGTGAAATAGAAGAAGGGTAGATCTAGACAAATTGCTCTAAATCTGAGAAGGGAGAAAGCACTTTCAGCTTTGGGATTAGGGAAGGTTTCATAGTGAAGGAGGCCCTTGAGCTAGGTCTGAAAGGCAAGCAGAACTGCAAAGGGTTATGACGAAAAAGTGAGTTACAGACTCAGGAGATCCTAAATCTAAGGGTTCTTAAGCATCTTTTGCTTGTATGTGCCAGAGGCTCAGGGGTATGCTGGAGCCAGCTCATACTGGCTCAGGGGAGCCAGCTGTTAAATATTCCATGTGAGCTTTTATGCCTGAGAAATCAGCAAACACCACAAATTAGGGCTTGATTTGTTTGTTTCACTCCTTTTAGAGACTTAAGAAAATAATGAAGAAAAAGTTGACAAGTTGATCATGTCAATTACACTTAAAAGTGTGTTTGCATGCATTTTCCCTAGAGATCCAATTGTTAAACATTTGCCAGTACATTCCTGAATAGACTCCAGTGGAAATCTGGTGAAATCTATGGACTTTTTCTAAGAATAATGTTTATAAGTGCATAAGATAAAAATATATTGGATTACAAAGGAAACCAATTATTTTGAAATATAATTATCAAAAAAAGAAAGCAAATTCACAAACCCCAAGTTAAGAATTTATAATAAATTAATGTACAGAGGCAAGAATTGCCAGGGTAACAACCAGTAGGGCCACTTTGACTGAACTAAAGAGTGAGCACGGTAGTGCCATAATACACAGAGCACTGGGCTTGGAGTCAGGAAGACCTGAGAAAAAAGTCAATCTTCAGATACTTACTAGCTGTGTGACCCTGGACAAGTCATTTGACTTCTGTTTGACTTCTGTTTCTTGAATTGAAAAATGGGGTTAATAACAGCAACTCCAGAGCAGTGGTGAGAATTTAATGAGATAATCCATAAAGTGATTAACAAAGTGTTTGGTATATAGTAGGTGCCAGATACGTGCTTATTCCTTTCCTCTCATTTTCCCTAGAAGGCATGAATGGCAGTCCATGAAATAAAGTTGGAAAGAAAAGTTAGAGCCAGATGGTGAAGGCCCTTAAATGACTAATTAAGGAGCTTTAATTTCCTCTTATGAACAATGGAAAACATGGAAGATGTTTGAATTGGGGACCTCCATGGCCAGAATGGTGCATTAATATTATTTTGTGAAGGTAACTAGTCAGGAGGTTCTTAGGTTCTTTCTTTTTCTTAAATTTTTTAATTTTTTAAAATTTGTTTTCAGTGTTCTACAATCACTTCCATATATCTTAGATTTTTTCCCATCCCTCCCCTTCCTTTCCCCCTACTTCTCCACTCCCTCCCTGAGACAGCATACAATTTTATATAGGTTCTACACATACATTTAAATACATTTTCACCTTAGTCATGTTGCATAGAAGAATTAAAATGAATGGGAGAAATCATAAAACAAACCAAAACCTAATACAGAAGAAAATGATCTGCTTCATTCTGCAATCAAATTCCATTATTCTTTCTCTGGATGTGGAAGGCATTTTGCCTTAAAAGAGCATTGGGAATTTTTTAGGTCCTTGAATTGCAATGAAGTTCTAAGTCTACCAGAGAAAATCCTCACACACTGTGGTTGTTGCTGTGTACAAAGTTCTCCTGGTTCTGCTCCTTTCACTCAGTATCTCTTAGGTTCTTTTTTTTTTACCACACTCTAGGCAAATGGTAAGGCCCTGAATAGGGGTGAAAGCAGTTTGCCCTGAGAGTAGAATTAACGGGACTCAGCAACTAGATACATATGGTATGAGTCGGGGACAGAAGAGATTGGGGTGTAATAAATAGTTAAAGATGACCTCTGAGTGATGGACCTGGATTAGAAGAGGCTGCTGAATTATAAACAAATTGTGTTAGATATTTTAATAGCAGCAATATATTGTTGACTCAACAATGCCTGACCTCCAACCTTGTATCATTTCTAACTAGTTTTTCACCTCATACCCAGGAGAGCTTTAAAAAAATGGGCATTTATGAAACTTCACCTTGTTTTTTCATGAATCTCATAGGCATATACAGAGAATGGGACCTGGCATGTCCTCAAGAGAAGAGCCAGTGTCAATGCTTGCCCCTAGGTGCACCAGGAAACCAAGCCCAAGCTCTATATATGCCTATGATGGACCATCTCTCTAATTGATCATTTTGGATGACTTGCTTCTTTTCCAGGGTCTTGGTAATTCGACTCAACAAATAGCTATCAAGCATCATTATCTTCACTGGACTCTCCCAGGTACTGTGAAAGATACAAAACTTAGACCTTACCTTCAATTGACCATGAGTGAGTAAGGCCCACACTCCCAAATCTATTATATTTTTTTGCACAGCTACGCCAGTAAATGACTAACATCTGACTCTCTGAAGGAAAAACCTATATACATGACGTACTTTTAAATTTATTCGTTGTGGTGAACATTTCTCCATCCCCTTATCAACAAGACAATGAATATAGCCCTGAGTGTAAATACTCACTGAAGATTTAACAATCCATTCTCAATGAAAATTTAACAATCAACTCTCATGAATCAGGTTGAGCTAGCTCCAGTACACTCCTACATTTGACTTCAAAAACATTTCCTTCCCACCTATGCCCATTAAGATCCATAATTATAGATTTATAGCTGGAACATGCTTTAGATTCTATAGAGTCCCTTCCTTTAATTTTACCAATGAGATAACTGAAAGTATCTGAGGCAGCATTTGAACCCAGGCTTCCCTATATGACTATACAATGCTTGTATCCTCAGTCCTTTACACAGGGCCTGGTACATAGTATGAACTCAGTAAATATCTATTGATTATTAACTCTCCTCTGTGATGTTTTGCCTCTGGGGTAACAAACTGGGAACAGGATTAAGCAAGACAATGTTCTTTAGTTCTTGTCAGATGAACAAAAACTTAAAATGGCTTATGCTATAGATTTTAACGTATTTTATTATAATGATCTTTCTGGAAAGGTATGGGGGCCTAAAAGGTTGGACTGACTGCTTAGTGAGGGCCTCCACCCATGCCAAGAGCCAGGAGGTTTTGACAAAATTCATGGTCATAATGATCAGCCTGTTCCCTTGCTTCCATACTAATGCCTAGTCTTAAGGCAGTGGGTATGAGTCAAACCCTTCTCTCTGGGAGATAAGCATGCTTTTATTGTAGATAGAGATACTGAGATACCAAAGTGCATTTCCTGAATAATAGTTTGTTTAAAAAAAGCAAAACTTTCCTGTAAGCTGAGACAACATTAAGTCCAGGATTCCCATCAGTATATGGAAATGCAGTGAGTCCTGTGCTCTTCATGTGGCTTTTTCAATTTATTACAGGATCTTCAGGACTTCCCATCCACTCCACAAGATGCAATGAAATATGGTTGCTACTGCTTTCAGGATTGTAGTGAGACTCATGTAAAGTGCCAGAATGTAATTATTATTCACCCTTGTTTCATTCTTTTTTAAATGCTAGTTTGTTTGTTTTTGACCAGATGACTGGAGATAATGGAAATAAGTGGTTTTTCTTCCCCTCGCCAGCAACTCACTGAATCCATGACTGACTTTTCAAAAAGTCACCTTTCTTTCTTCTGTAATTTGTCTTAAACCAAGGAAGTAATTATCGTGTTTTCTAAAAATCTAAATGTGAATTTACCTGTCAGAGGAAAGTATGTAAGGGGTGGGGAGGGTGTAGATGGACCAAAATAATTTGATTTCTTAAAAAATAAACAAGTAAGACTCCCAAACCATAACTGTCTGGAACTGCTGGACAATAGCCTCCTTTTTGCAAATAGGCCTGAGTCTTCCCTGGTAATGTACTGTCAGGGTAATTGGATATAGACCCTCCCTACTTGTCCAAGTTTTAAGGCCCACACAGGTCTTGCTGGCTCACTGAGAGTAATAAGTTACACAGGCAGCTAGATGGCACAGAGGACAGAATGTGAGAATTAGGAATTCCTGGGTTCAAATTCTGTCTCACATACTTAGCGATTGGTCAAGTCTCTTAAATGTTCTCAGCTTTAGTCTCCTCATCTGAAAATAATAGCACCTATTTCCCAAGGTGTTTGAGGATCAAGTGAGATAACCTATATAACAGTGCTTTGTACCACATAAATACAGGTTATTACTGTGGATGCTACTCTTACAAAGCTCTTTGCCCAGATTGAACCCTTTTGTTAACTTGCCATGTCATTGGGTTTTTCTGACCCTTTTTTGACCTCTTGATTCAGGGTCTATCCTGGGATCTTTTTGCTTTCTTACTGACAACTCCTTCTCTGGAAAGTGGCGCAGTGGATAGAGCACTAGATTTAAAGTCAGGAAGACCTGAATTCAAGTCTACCTTCAGAAACTTCCTAGTGTGCGACCTTGATCTTAAGGTCTTAACCACTTAACCTTTGTTTGCCACTGGAAAAGGAAATAGTAAATCACTTCAGTATCTTCACCAAGGAAACCTCTTGGACAGAGGTGCACTGCATCAGGAAGAGTTGGACACAATGAATAACAACCTTTTCTAGAGTTTATTAAAAGTCCTCTTCAGTCTGTCCCTTCTAAGATGCTGTGTTGATGGCCTGGTTCTAGTTTTCTTCACTGCTCAGACTTACCCTTTCTTTCTAGCCTTCTGTGGACTCTCTATCAATTTTCTATGTATTCTTGAACAGCATGAGCTCTTGCTTCCAACGCTAATCTGGGTCTCATGATATCTCGTCTTTCAAAATCTCCACTGGTGTCATAGAAGACTCACATCCAGTCCATGTTGTGGAAGCTAAATAGAGCTTCTTTTACCTTCTTGGATAAGGTATGCTTACCTTCTGCTTGCTCTCCATGCTACAAGTCTCTCCCCATTCCTGTGCATCTCCTGCTCAGCTGTCGAAGTGATTTTCCAGAAGTGCCCCTCTGATCATGTCACTCCCCTACTCAATAAACTTAAGAGACTCCTATCACTTCCAGGATCAAATATGAACTCCTATTTGGTGCTCAAAGTCCATCATAATCTGACCCCTACACACACACACACACACACAAACACAAACACACACACACAAACACAAACACACACACACACACACAAACACAAACACACACACACACACACACACACCTCTCCAGCACTCTTCCACCATATACCCCCACACATACTCATGCATCCTCTGGGATCCAGTGACACAGGCTTCCTTGCCATTCCTTAAACAAGATACTGCATCTCCCCACTCCAGGCATTTTCACTTGGTTGTCCTCCATGTATGGAATGCTCTTCCTCTTCATATCAGCCAGGCTTCCCTGGCTTCCTTCAGATTGCAGCCAAATTCCCCCCAAATCCCTCAACTAAAACCAGCTAAAAGCCTTCTACAGGAAGCCTTTCCCAATCCTTCTTAATTGTAGGCCCTTCCCTCTGTTGATTATTTCCTAATTATCCTTTATAGTTTGTATATTACCTTATTCATTGGCTTGTTAATTCCATGAAGGGAGACACTATCTTTTTCTTTCATTTATATCTTTGGAGTTTATCCCAGTACCTGGCACACAGTAGGTAATTAATAAATGTTTATGGACTCTAAATTATATTGTGGTTTTAGGAAGCTTGGGAGTTGGGTAGTGGGTGGGGTGGTGGCAGAGCATGTAGTAAAGAGAAATTCACTAGAATAGCAAAGGTTTGCTCCATGAAAACCAGTTTGGTTCCCTTCTGAGGAGAGTTTACAAGCTATGTCAATGCTTTATGTGTTTTTGTATCTCTCTATGCAATCCTGTGAATGTTTTGTGTACATGTGTTCCCCATAGCTATGGACTATCCTGGATGTTAACACCTGTTATCCACATCTGTGGACATATAGGCAACAGCCAACCCCAAGTCATATTTGGAAATTTCCTTGATATAGACTGGGTTCAGCAAGCTGAAGTCTTCCCTTTTTGGGTCAGCCTTCCACATCAGACCTTATCTCTTAGCACAGAGCTTTAGAGGTCCTTGGACTAGGGGAATTAGACTAAGAAACAAGCATATAAACCTTACACCCACATGAACAATGCTGCACAAACCCCTAATAGTTGTTATCACATAGATATCATTACATCATATCTCTGTGCCCATCTATTGGGACCCCCAAAAAAGGAAAAGCCTGTTAGAGCCAACACTTAGGTATTGACTGTTATTTCAGCAGACATCAAGACTTATTGATCTAAGAGGTAAATATTGATTAAGGTGAAACTAAGGTCAATACTTGCCTTTTGGGACAATAAATCTTAATGTTGAATAAAACCTGCAGATACAACACATAACGATGTTGTATACTGTGGGTTTGACCCTGGAGTGAAGGCCCACAGGTATTATCCGGGGCCTGGCCAGTTCTTTCCAATATGATGTGTTGTCACCGATGTGCTTTGTTTTGCATAATGGACAAGTTTCTGAAAGGTTGCATGTAAAACAAATAATTCTAAACAAAATAATAATTAAAATGCAGTGGGGAGTTTGGTGGTGAAAGAAATCCTAATATAAATAATTCTGTTAAATAAAGAATTCTTTCTTTTTTAAAGACTGGGTCTCCCTATCTCATAGACGCTAGGAAATGTAGGGGATATTCAGGACTGATCCCATTACTTCAGCATGGAAACTTTCTCCTGCTTTATTTTCAGCTTAGGTTGGTTCATCCCTCCGTAAGCAATGGCAGTCTGCTGCTCCTGGTGGCTCACTCGACTAATACCATGCTTAGTGTGTTACTTGGTCATCCTTATCGATTGTATCTCAGAACTCCTAAGTCCAAGAGAGCCTCTAGGCTCAGCCTCCCTGCCATCTGGGATTAGTCCCATGCCCAAATAATAATTTATTTTTCAAAACAATTAATCATATGGGATCTTCTGGGCTACCTTCTGTGTAAGTATTTCCATACATTGAGTTTACTTAAAGAAAGGTAAATCCATTAGCAAATACACCTGAAACTAGGACTATTATTTCTGAATATGTCTTTTTGGTATAGACCTCAAGTAGTAGGAAATCTGGCAAAATTACATTTTAATATTTCATAATTTCAAAGAAGTCAAAGTTGCCTTCACCCTGGATGGAGAGACACAGAGAGACAAAAACATTGAGAGACAGAGAGAAAAAGAGACCAAGACAGTACTATGTGTGATTAGAAGGCTAGATTCAGGGTCAGAGATCAAGCCCTATACCAGGAAGGTGGATATAGGACAGATGGTATAACCCACGGGTCCAAGGAAATGAGACAAGAATCATATCAGAAGCTGAGGGGAGCCACTTTCCTGAAAGAGTAATGATGGAAAAGGACTGACTGCTGTTTTGTTGATATTTCTAAGTTAATAAAGACACCATCCACTTCCTTAAAAACACTGAGAACTTTTAGGCAAAAAATAAAAATAAGAGGCTAAGGTACTCACCAGGATAACTTTTCTTTGCGGTTTCAGCAGTTTTGGTTTGTGGAAAGCATTAGCTATTGGAGCTGAGGAAACAAACAGACAAATTAGTCTGCCAGCCTCACTTAGGAGATGGAGAAAACACATGCAGTTTTCATTCCAGACCATGCCTGCCTTTCCTCTGCCTGGTCAAATATTCATAGGAACAAACAGGCCTCTTCATTAAGCCATCTCATGCCTCAATCTGCCATCTCAGGTGGTTTTATTTTCTTAAAAAGTACAGGACATACCATTTTCCCAACTTCCAAATTCAATAGGGAAGCTCCCTCCATATGGAGCATATCTTCTAAACAGGGTAAGAATATAGACATGACCACTGTGGACAAAGGGGCAACGTTTCTTTGTAGCTCCTTCTGTGGTCTCCCTTTCTCACAAAGGTGATATATGGAAAGTGAGCATCTCCTGGCTTAACAACAGCTAGAACTAGAGAGAACCAAAGTATACCTCTGAAATTAACCCAGAATACATTTGTCTATCTATTTCCTCACTTTTATTAAATTATAAAGCTGGTCTTTCCCCAGAGCATGCTGAAGGAAGTAATACTAATAACTTTACCTAATAACTAATAACTTTAATAAAACATAGAACTTAAAACTTTTCAGAATACTTTTACATACATTATCACAATTGATTTTCACAGCAGCCCTCTGGAGAACGTAGGGGATATTATCTCATTTTCCTTTTTAGCCAGACTTGTGATTTTATCAATGTAGGGAGCTTTCAACATGGAAATTCCTTTTCCTGATGCATCTCTGCAATGCATCTGTCTTAGAGAGTTGTGGGCCTCAGAAATGCCAGACTGAGAGATGAAAAGGTACTTACAGGTCATCTAGTCCACCTCATATTAAATATGAGGAAACAAACAGAGAAATTTAGTGACTTGCCCAGGGTCATGGAGCTAGGGAGCACCTGGTATAGGATTTCAACGCAGGTCTTTCTAATGCTAAGGTCAGCCTTCTGTGTATTAGGCTATGTGGGTTCTAATTCCTGTTTTAAAGATAAAAAAATGAGATCCATAGAGATCAAGTCAAATTGCCCATCATCACAAATCAGTCAGGTTTAAAACCAAACCTAGAACCCAGGTGTCTTGCCTCCCTGATCCCCAGAGTCTCTCCACAGTAACCAAGTGGCATGTGGAAGGTACACTTCAATAAATAAAGTAGAATATTGGGGTTACCTCAGAGCTTCAAACTATGGAAAAGTTTCCTGAGCATCAGGGAGGAAGAGGCAAAAGCAAAGTCAAGCAATTCTCCAATATTTTGGGGCAGCTCTGTGCTGCAGGTGACAGAGCACTGGGCTTGGAATCAGGAAGACTCATCTTCATGAGTTCAAAAACAGATACTTCCTAGCTGTGTGACCCTGGGCAAGTCACTTAACCCTTTTTCCTTCAGTCCCTCATCTGTAAAATGAGCTGGAGAAGGAAATGGCAAGCCACTCCAGTATCTTTGCCAAGAAATTCCCAAATAGGGTCAGGAAGAGTTGGACAAGACTGTAATAACTGAAAAAGAAGAACTAATTATTATAGAAAATGCAATGGAACGTAGTGGATAGAGTTCTAGAAGGTCTGGGTTCAAATTCTTCTGGAACTTAGCAGCTATGTGACCATGGGCAAGTCACTTAAACTTTCTGAGTCAAGGATAACTCTCCAAGACTGTAAGTTAGAGACAGGTAATGACATACAGGGGAGGAGGGACTTCCTGATCCCATGAAATTGCAGGTCCTTCACAAGAATTATGTAACTATGGGTATAATTACAAGTATTTTGCAACCATGAATTTCCATAAGTTTCTATATTTAGGAAATTGGTTCCTTAGTGTGTCTAGTACCCACCCCCACAGTGCTACCCTGAGGCTCCAATGACATATGTATATTAAGCCCTTTGCAAACGTTAAGGACATATGTATATTTCAGCTATCGTTATGACTATTATAGATGTATTGGCAAATATACTATAGACCTTCAATCTCTATCCCTTCTTTCAATCCAATTCAAAAAACATCTATTAGTGCTTACTATGTGCTCACAGGAAAAATTCCAGAGAATTTTTCAGGGCTTTTTGGGCTTTGAGTTTGTGAAGATTCACGTCCCTCTCAGTACCTTTGGCAGGAACTGCAGGAGGGATATCAGGTTTCTCTTTCCTCTTCTTGATCTTTTTTGGTTGGAGAGGTGACAAGCTTGTCACACTGGTCACTGTCTCCCCTGAGCTGTGAAGAGAAACACTCCTTGTGAAGCTCCTGAGCAGCCAGACAGGAACAAGAAACATTGAAAGAGCAAACTGACTGGGAGGCAGAGGAGACTGAGAAAGAGACAAAGAAACAGAAAGAGGTAGAACACAGCGAGGAGAGAGAGGAAGGAGGGAGAGAGAAAGAGGAGAAAAAGAGAGAGGAGAAAAAATACAGATAAAGAAAGAGACCAAGAAAAGAGAGAAAGGAGGAAGAGAGTAGAAGAAGAAAGAGAGGAGGGAGAGAGGAGGGAGAGAGGAGGGAGAAAAAGAAGGGAGGGAGAAAAAAGATAAAGGAACAGAGACTGACAGAGACAAGTAAGAGAGAGAGAACGGAAGAAAAGAAATAATGAAAAGATCAGAAGAAGAGAGAAAGGAGAGAAAGAAGGAGGAGGGAAAAAGTAGAAGAAAAGAGAGGAGGGAGGGAAAAAGACAAAGTAATAGAGATAGACAGGCATGTGAAGGAGAGATAGAAAGGCAAGAGAGAGATGAAGGAAGAAGAGGAGAGAGAGAAAAAGACAACAAAACAAACAGGGAGAAAGAAAAGAGAGAGGAGAGCAGAGAGAGGAAGGGAAGAAGGGGAGAAAAAGGAGAGAGAAGAAAGTGAGAAAGGAAGGAAAGAGAGGAGAAAGAGAGAAAGGAGGGAGAAAGGGAGGAGGGAAAGAAAGAGAAAAAGAAATAGAGATAGGAAGACAGAAAGAAGAGAGAGAAAGGAGGAAGAAAGAAGAAAAAGAGACAACAGGCCAGCAGACCCCTTTTCTATACGCGTTTTCCCAGCGGTATGACCACCTGCCTGATTTGTGCTAAAGAACTAGGGATCCCAGTTATTATCCCCGGCCTGCTTCCAAGGCAGGATAGTATCATTCTCATCTTAGGCTACGTCCATTGTTACTCCCAAGGAAATGCATTGTTTTGACTCCTATCCCACCTTTCATGTCCCAGCATGTGTTTGCTTCATGTCGTTTTATAAGGTATAATAACTATCTTGACTGAGGGTCCTCAAGGAAACTGTTTTTTTTAAGTGCTTATAGTGCTTCACAATGACAAAATCATCCCCTTGAATCCTCACAACAACCCTGTCAAATAGATAACACAGCTATTATCATTTCCCCATTTTAGAGAAGAGAAAAATGAGGCAGGCAGATCGTAGCACAACCAGGTACAGGGCACTTTGGTTAACTGAACACTCTGATCCGGGAACAGAGATTAAAGAATGGGGGTCCAAAGAGATCAAGTGAAGGAGAGAGTGACAAAAGAAAATGAGGTGAGAAACAGAAGAACTTGGCCAAGTGAGCTTTTGAAGTCACTTTATTCCTCAATAGTCTGAAGGCATTCACCACTAACTAAATCCAGCACTCTAATATAAAAACTGGCACTGGAATAAGAGGACCTGAGTTCATATTGTTCCTCTAATGATTATTGCTTGTGTGATTTTCGGCCAGCCAATTAACTTCCCTGAGGCCTCGGTTTCCTTATGTGTAAAAAGAGGGGATTGGTGTACATAGCCTCTGAGGGCCCTCCCAGTCCTATGATCCTATTCCTGCCTCAGATCAACCACTTACTAGCTTCGTGACTTTGGGCAGAGTGCCTAAGCTCTCTGGGTATGCTTTCTCTTCCAAAAACAGGGAATAATAATACTGGCACTTTCTTTCACAGGGTTGATGTGTCCAGCAGAACAAAGTCAGTGAAGCACCTTTTAAGCTGGAGAGCTATACATTAATTATTTATTTGTTAGCCTTATCATTGCTCTTACTGATTCTAAGATGTGATTCCACTAAGGTTCTACTCTGATGTTTCATTCCAAACCTATAGGTCCAAAACCTATTAGACTTAGAGATGCCCATAGATTCTTAAAAGCTCTGCCTGTGGAGTGCAAGTAGTGGAAACACTTTGAGTATGGGCTTAGTGACAGACTACATATCTATTAACCTAGGAATGGCCTGGCCAAGTTTCAGAGAGATTCTTACCTAGGTTAATTGCAAAGTGGTGAATTATTTGGAAGCAACTTTTGAAGGCCAGTTTCTAAATCAGAGCGGGATGGCAATCTGATGGAGGGAGTACCCACATATACCAAATTACAAGTTGTTATAATACTGAGGTCTGATTATTACTGTTCTGAATCAAATTAAATTAAGAAGGAAAACAGTGTGGAGGGCAAAAAGTGCAGTCAGTTCCTAGATCTGATCAGTGTTAGGAGATGAGGCATGAGCTGCACTAAGTAAGCATTATCAGTTGGGCTTAAATACGCAGACAAGCAAATGTTTTGTAACACTATTCATTTATTGAATAAGCGTTTACTGAATAAAATTTTTGTGTAAACAGTATCCTATTAAGCATAGGGCTCTGAATGAACTAGATGAAAACATTGATTATATCCTACAAATTCTAGTCAAATCGACCTGTTTGCTCTTTTTCATTCATAATATCTTTGCTCCCATCTCTCTTCTCACTTGTGCCTCTTGGAATCCCTAGATCCTTTCCATTCTCTCCCCTGCTCCAAATTAGCATCTATTTTGTATTTACTTCCCTGCATATGGTCTATTTTCCAGTGGAATGTAAGCTCCTTTAGGATTGGAATTTGGTATTCCTAGCTTGTAGCATGGTGCCTGGCGCATAGTAGGTACTTAATAAATACCTGTTGAATTGATCTGAAGCATCTTTTCTGTATTTCTTGTGAAAAGAAGAGAAGGGAAGGGAATAAGTATTTACATGTCTCCTGCTATGTGCCAGGCACTGTGCTAAGTGCTAATAAATACTATGTCATTGAGTTGCATTAAGCTATAAGAAGAGGAAAGGAGATGAAGGAGAGGAGAGGGAAGGGGAGAAGAGGAGGGGAGAGGAGGGGAGAGGAGAGGGAGAGAAGGGGGAGCAGAGGGCAGAGGAAAAGAAACAGGAGAGGAGAGGAGGGAAAGGGGAGAAGAAAAGAGGGAAGAACAGGTAGGAGAGGGAAGTTTCCAGGCCAAAGGGAAGTTTCCTACCCACTATGTTGCTTCATCTATACAGGAGAGAGTTGAACTAGATGGTCTCTAAGGTCTTTTCCACCTCCAAATCTATGATCCTAAGAGATTCTTATCTGTAAAATGGGGACACTGGACCAGAAGATTGAACTACGAATCTCCAGTCATAGAACTGTGAGTTTGGATTTTTGGTTTCTGCTTCCACTCTGAGACCACCATATGCACAACTGAACATCACATGGGTGCACAATTCAGATTGTTATCCTCGGTGCATCTTAGTTGCTCCACTGAAACAACAATGCTTGTGAGCTTATATGGCAAACAGCATGTCTTTGTGTCTTGGGTTTCTAATAAAAAGGAAGTGAGGATATAATCTAAGGCCAAACAGTGTGGTATTATATCTGTGACAGGAAAGAACAAGCTTCTCTGGAGCCAGAAAAACGAAGGAAGTTGGGAAAACATGCATGGATGGAAACTCCCTGAAAATGAGGGTGCTTGGTTAGTTGGAGAGAACTGCTATTTGTGGGTAGCTTATTTTTAAACATCATTGCCTGATGTTTCTCTTCTCTGGGCTGGGGAAATGCCAGCACACTCCATATCCAGGGGGCTTGCATTTGTGTGGTGGACAAAAGCCTGCAGGGATTCCTTCCAAACCCGAGCACTTTCCATCCCAGAAGGATGTCAAATGGTTTGTGCCCTGTTTCTTTACACTCTGCATTAATATCTTTGGCCTACAAACACTAGTGAGGTATGGAAATGGGGAAGAAGGAATCGTCTCCTTCCCCAACAAATCTTGTTTGACTTCCAGATTCTCAAATGATGTCTATAAAAACAGCCACGGTGATGATGACGACTCCCATTTCCATGGTGCTTTCAGATTTAAAAAAATGTCTCACTATACACTATAACATTAAAAAATTATATGTAAACGTATAGAGGCAGCATGGATTAGAGCACTGAGATTGGTGTCAGAAAGACCAGGTCAGAAAGACTGCTCTCTTCCACAATGTCTGGGTGGCCATAGGCCTATCTCTTGGCCTCTCTCTGCCTTGAGCAACTCCTTTGGATTTATCTGCCAATTCTTAGATGAACTCTAATCTGTTGTTGGAAGGAGTGACCATACCTAAAGTTCCATAGGATGGCAAGATCACACATTCTCTGAATTTGAGCATATGAGAGTATAGGAAATCTATGAAACCAGACCACATTGAGATTAACCAGAGCAATGAAAAGATTTGTAGTCAGGAGACTTGAATTCTGTAACTTTAGGTAATGCAGTTACCCCGAATCTCAGTTTGCTCATCCCTAAAATGGAGGTGACACTTGTACTTCTGACCTCACAGGGTCATTGTGAGGAAAGTACTTTATAAGCCTTAGAGTGCTATTAAAATATGAGCTAATATGAATTATTATCATTTCTTGAGTTACCATTGTACGGCAACTAGAGAGCTACACTCAGGTTCAATTCCTAATCTTGAATTACCATTGGGCTGTGTGACCCTGAGCAAGTCACTTAATCATTCAGTGTCCCATACAACTCTCTAGGTCTATAAATTACAGAATGAGTTCTGACATCCTGTGGTAGAAGCGTCTCCAATGTGAGCTCCCAATGAAATCACAGATCCAGACCAAAGTTAGTATTTCTTTGATGAGGAGGAGGATGACTTTGATAATGAGGATTTCATGAAACCAAATAGACAAAAATATTATTTTATGTATGTATATATATATAGATAGAGAGATAGATAGATGTATGTGTGTATGTATATATATATGTATAGATATATAAATCTAGCTTTCTGCTTTTTAGATATTTTGATTTTTCTTTATCATTCCTTTTTTTCCCTCTCTACCCACAATTCCTTTGGATTACTACTGATTGTGGCCAGTAACACTCCTCTCACTTTTCTGTTTTAGGGAGGAAATAAAGCAGACTAAAGCCCTAAGGAGAGACAAAAGATTTCTTGATTCTATATTATGCTCTGTGATTAGAAGCAAACTATTTAGCAACCTCACGTCTTCATAGCTCTCATGTCCTTGGAGTGCTGGGATAACGTCAGCCATACTTGACATGATCATTTCAGAGGGGAAAAAACCCTTTCAATATTTCCCACATTCTTAACATGCTCTTATCTCAATTATATTGAAAACAGTGGGCAGAAAATAACTATCAGTATTTTCAATCTCATCTTTCTGGTCTACTTTTAAAGCCTTTATCCGTAAACCTGCTGCCTCTCCTCCCAGCTGCCTTTCACTTGACCTTCAGAAAAGAAGACTCATATTACAGAAGATATCTTGAATCCACAGAAGTGGCAGAGCTTCTTGGGGAAATAATAAGGTCCATTCAGAAGTTGTGCCTATACTCCATAACCTAGTCTCTCCACACTTCTGTGATATTCTTGAAGTCTCCTTTGTAGTGCTTTTAAAATCCCTTCACCTTGTTTCTCATTTTACCATTCTCATCACAAACTGCTCTTTCTGGGTGGAATCTAACAGAAGATTGCTCATACTAGAACCTCATCATTTCTGTTTCCCTACTTGGTGATTAACACCAAGTGATTAGTCTGCAAGGATTCAATAAAAGGTTCTTATGCATTGTGCAGTGGGAGAGCTCAAATCAGTTCAATTTAGCAAGCCAGGTACGGCATTGGACAGTAGGGCAAAAAAGAGAAAAATGATAATCTCTACCCTTGAGGAGTTCACATTTTATTCATGGGTATGTTGCACTAGGGGAATGAAAAATGCACATAATCAAGTAATCCAAAGTATATCCACAGATATTTCAAGAGGAAAGGGTGCTTATGTCTGGGGCATCAGGAAGAGTCTCATGCAGTGGGTGGCACCCAAGCTGTGGTTCTTGAGAAATTAGGGGTAAGCCTCATTGTAGGAAGAGAACACTTTGCTATAGGGAAGAATGATGAAATCATGGGAGAGACCCATGGAAACATCATTCCATGCGATGGTAAAGGAAAACTAAGAGAAGTGATCCTTAGATACCACAGATTCCCAAAGAAGTCTTCTTTGCTGGAATGTTGGATGGTAAAGTTATAGTATTCTGAGGGGTCCCCATAGAGCATGTCTACTACTTCCAGTCCCACCTCCAGTCTGACCTTACCTGCTACTCAATGTAATGAAATTTCTTCCTACCAAGGGTTATTTGTGACCCTCTAAATGGAATGACTTCTGCCCCCTACTTATATATTGCCTTTCCCGTAGAATCTTTATTCTTTGAGCTCTCTTCTACTTCTGTACTGGGTTAAGATATTGCATTACCTGGAAGGCAGACTGGCCCTGCATGACCAGCATAGTAGCAAAGATTAGATTACTTCATTAATCCAATAAAAGCTACTACCATATTACAAAAGGCATAATATCCAACGAATGGAACACAGGACAGGGAAGTTTTAATGAGGATAGGGAGAGAAGGCAGGATATAGGCCAGGCTATCTAGAGCCAATGAGACACAATAAACAGTGCACTGCATTGGAGAGGATAACCCAAAGAATGAGAAGCTGAGAGCAAATATGTTTACAGGGCATATGTTTCTAGGTACATGCTTAGGGCATCATGAGAATAATATGCAGGTCTCTTAGGCAAAGATATGAGTATAGCCAATCTTATTTTAATAGCAAAGGGAAGTAAAATGATTCTAGGTTCCCTGGTTGAAAATAGGAAGAAAACAATCCTACCTGTTCTGGGGGCATTTCACCAAATAATGTTTCACTGTAAAAGGAAAAACAAAACAAAACAGAAGACTGTAAATAAATGCTATTTCATAACTATGTGTTTTAGGAGTTACCAGAGAGTCTGGGGCTTGGGGAATGTGCTTGTATCATCACCACTAGACAGTCACTACTTATGGGATCCTATAGGGCCCATCTTGTGCTTACCTCTGGTATACTGGAAATGGGAGGTGGGGACCTAGCAGCAGTTCCTTGAACCAATGGAATTGTGATGTTGAAACTCAAGTCAGTCTGAAGAAAAGTCATAGAAATTTACTGAAACTCCAAGGACCAATTATGTCAACAGGGCTTCTCACATAAGGAAAATTATCAGCTATCAAAGAGTTCTATCACACAGAATATCACCTTAAAGCATGTATCCTGTCCATGCTAACTGTTTGAGAATATACTGACTCCTCAGAGACTCTGTAAACACTTTAAGTTACTTATTGACATTTTCACATCAGTCATATCATCTGTAAAATAGGAGGGTTCCATTAGATCAAAGATTCTTAACCTGGTATCTATGAACTTAAAAAAAATGTTGTTGTTTAGTCATTTTTCAGTTATGTCCAACTCTTTATGACCCTATTTGGGGTTTCATTGCCAAAAATACCGGCATGGTTTACATTTCCTTCTCTAGTTCATTTTACAGAGGAGGAACTAAAGCAAGCAGGACTAAATGACTTGCCCAGAGTCATACAGCTAATAAGTGTCCAAGACCAGATCTGAACTCAGGAAGATGAGCCTTCCAGATACATAACTGTATTTGATTATGATTAGTTTCCTTTGGAATGCTGTGAAATTTATTCTATGCATTTGAAAAGGTTATCCTGAGAAGAGGTCCACATGCTTCAACCAACTGCCTAAAGGGTCCATAACACAATAAAAATTAAGAACTCCAGTTCTAAATGATCACTAGGTCTTTTTCCATCTATAAATCCTATGATCCTATCATCTATCCCTACGTAAATTCATCTTATAAGATTTGGGCCATCATTTTAGCCTGTCAAGGTTTTTCTAGATACTAATTCTGTCATATGATGAATTATCTCTGTCTCAACAACAGGATCCTCACAGAATTGATAAGCATGGTATCTAAGTGGGGAAACAAAATGTGAGATAGCACATTTCTTGTTGAAATCAATTCATTACTTAGTTCTCTTCTGGTATGGTTCTTTAACAAGTTATGTTAAGCCTAACTACACTATCATTTTGTCTATATTTCTATATCTTTTCTATCAGGACATAAAAAGAAACATTGGCAAATTCTTTGTGAGAGCACAAATAGATTTTATCTATGGTATCCTGTAGTATGGAACCATGGAAAAACTGAATGATCTTAAGTGAGAGGAGCAGCGGGATGGGAGGTACAGGGTGGGGTGGCAGAGCTCAGATCTATCGCTTTTATTTCTTGTTGGCTTTTGGTAAGCCATTTAACTTCTCTGACCCTCAGTTTTCTCATCTATAAAATGAAAGGACTTGACAATATGACCTCTGAGGTCCCTTCCAGCTCTCAAATTCTTACCCTTGATCTGCCCATTTAATAACGTCCGAAAGAAAATCAGGCTAAGTCTGACATGACTTATTCTTTGTAATGGTTTCCAAAGATCTAATAATCACTGCTTCTTTTTCTAGGCATTCCATTTCTATTTCCATTTTTTAATCTATTCTAGAACGTAAGTAGGAAAATCCACAAGAGTGAACCTCAACATCTAACCTCCTTAGTAATATTCCCACAGTCAAATGCAGTGTTCTGCACATAGTTGTTTTTAGCAAACAGAAATGGTCTGACAAAGGAAACAATTTTTTTAAGACTATAATTTTATATATGAGATCAACAGCTGAAGGCCAAAACTAAGAAAGGAGGAAATAAGCCAAAAAAATTCTTCTTAAAGAGGGAAAATGCACAATCTGAAGATGACTGTGATTTACCTCTATGCATTTCTGACCTATATCTGTGTATGCCACATGACTTTTAGAATTTCAAATACTCTATAAGTTTAATTTTTTTCTATAGTACTGTGAATTCTGCTTTTTAAAAAATATGTTTGGGAAATGATTTGACTAACTGGCTGATTTGATTAAAAGGAACCCTGTGAATAGGATTGCTAAGTTAGAGGAACTTCCATTCCAGGAGGTTTTGTTTTTCCTTAAGAATATTTTATTTTTTCCAGTTACATGTAAAGATAATTTTCATCATTCATTCTGGTAAAAATTTGAGTTCTGAATTTTCTCTCTTCCTTCCCTCCCTCCTTTTCCAAGATAGCAGGCAATCTGATATAGGTTATACATGTACAATCATGTTAAATATATTTCCACAATTGTCATGTTGTGAAAGAAGAATCAGAACAAAAGGGAAAAATTTAAAAAAAACAAAACAAAAAGGTGAAAGTAGTATGCTTTGATCTGCATTTAGATTCCATAATTCTTTCTCTGGATGTGATTAGCATTTCCCATCAGGAGTCTTTTGGAATAGTCTGTAATCACTGTTATTGTTGAAAAGAGCTAAATCTTTGTTAATCAATGCACAATGTTTTGGTTATCATGTACAATATTCTCCTGGTTCTGTTCACTTTCCTTAGCGTCAGTTCATGTGAGTCTTTCCAAGTGTTACTGAAATCTGCCTGCTCACCATTTCTTATAGTACAATAGTATTCCATTACATTCATATACCACAATTTGTTCAGCCACTCCCAAATGGATAGGCATTCCCTCAGTTTCCAACTATTTCATCACAAAAAAAGAGCTGCCAGAAATATTTTTGTAGGTATAGGTCTTTTTCCCTTTCTTATGACCTCTTTGGGATACAGCCCTAGAATTGTATTGCTGGATCCAAGGTTTTATGCAGTTTTATAGAACTTTGGGCATAGTTCCAAATTACTCTCCAGAATGGTTGGATCAGTTCACAACTTCACCAACAATGCATTAGCATTCCAATTTTCCCACATTTCCAACATTTTTCATTTTCCTTTTCTGTCATATTAACCAATCTGATAGGTGTGAGGTGGTACCTCAGAGCTGTTTTAATTTGCATTTCACTTATCAATAGCTATTTAGAGGATTTTTTTCGTGACTATAGATAGCTTTAATTTCTTCATCTGAAAACTGTCTGTTCATATGCTTTGACCGTTTATTAACTGGGGAATGACTTGTATTCTTATAAACTTAGACTCAGTTCTCTATATATTTTAGAAATGAGGCCATTATCAGAAACGCTGGCTATAAAAATTCTTTCCTAGTTTTCTGCTTTACTTTTAATCTTGCTTGCATTGGTTTTGTTTGCACAAAACCTTTTTAATTTAGCGCAATCAAAATTATCCATTTTGCATTTCTCAATGTTTTCTGTCTCTTGTTTGGTCATAAATGTTTCCCTTCTCCATAGATCTGACAGGTAAACTATTCTTTGCTCTCCTAATTTGCTTATGGTATCATCGCTTATGTCTAAATCATGTACCCATTTCAATCGTTTCTTGGTATTGGATCTAGGAGGTTTTTGAAGCTTGGATAAGTAAGAGGAGTAAAAAGTTACCTAAGACACAGAGTACCTAGGGGGAGGGACCAAAAGAGGAAGAGGAAGGCACATCTTCTGGAAATGGCCACAAGGTGGCAGAGTGAACACACATAGCTACTCTCTAAGGTGCCAAGAAAATAATCTATAGACCAGGGAGATGGGAGGTTGGGCGAGATTCCCAGAGGCTCCTGGTAAATTTAAGATGGTTGGCAAGTCCACCGGGGAAAATCATCTTAACTTCACTATGTTGACAAGATCGCTGAGATCTCTTCCAGAATTAACAAATAACTGGAATGTTTGAATAGCATTGCTCTAGAGAAGTTAAATGAATATCACAGTCAAATGTGTTTTTATGGGGTACGAAAGATTAGAAAGAGCCTCTCGGCAGCACCCCAAGTCTTGTGGAGACATAGACATGTTGTTTCACAGATATGGAAATTCAGAAGTATTAGAAGGCCTCTTTGACCTCTCCCCCTGCAACGATGTCAAGGATACTTTTAATAAAGCCTTTTATTCTCTAATCAGAAATCATGATTAAGATACAAATACTCTTGGAAGAAAAGAACACATTAATTTAATTTAATTTTCTTATTAGTCCATAGACTTAGAGCTAGCCAATACCTTAGAGATCGCCTAATGCAAATACCGAACCGCCATTTGTTTCTTTAACAGATGAAGAAAATGAAGCTTATAGATGCTAAATAATTTGTCCAAGGTAACATAGCTTTACACAGCTAATTAGTGGAAGAGCAGAGATTCAAACCAGTCCCCTAATTCTAAATCCAGTAGTCTATCCATTATAACTCATGGCTCACTAACATCTGGTTCTTTCTTGTGACCAAATTTTGATTAGAAGAGAAAGAGAAACCCCAAGATAGGAGAAACCATTATGTCAGGCAGGCGGATTAGGGGAAAAGGGACTACAAGCTAAGAGGATGCAGAAAAGTCAGGGGAGTCAAAGACAAATCTCGAAAGACTTCTCAATGTTGTTGAGGGCTGGCCCCATGCCTACAACTAGGGTAACCACTGTCAAAGCAGACCTGAGAGATAGACCAGATAGCCAGGGTAACAAGAGTAGCTATGAAAGGAAAGTGCCCTTTGGGTTTGTTAATTAAACAAGAATGATGGGAAGTCATCACAGAAAAGAAACACCCAGGCCTAATGAATAGAAAGATAGCTTTAAAATCAACAAGACTTGTTTTCAAATCCTACCTGACATATATACTGGCTGAATGACCCTGCGCAAGTCACTTAATTTTTCAGAGCTAAACAACTTCACAAGACTCTAAATTGCTGAGAAGGTGCACATTTGCATTACTAGAGGGAGATTTTGCACTGGAAGATCCCAAGAGCAAAGAAATCACAGGTCTAATCCTTGTGTGTTTCATGACAGAACTCTCAGAAACCTCTTGGTTTGAGCACTTACAGACAAGGAGCATTGATTGTAATTCCTGGAAGAAAGTGTCTATTCTGGACTTTGTCCTTGTGTCCTTGACACTGACCACCAGACCTGGCAATCCACAAGCATTTTTCATTAGTTGATTTCCATCAATCAAACACCTACTATGTGCTGGCACTGTGATGGATGCTAAGAATACCAAGATGAAATGGAATAGTTCTTGCCCTCAAGGAGTTTATACTCTATCAGGAATACATGTATATGTATACATATGCATACATATGTATATGTATACATATACAAGTATATCCATAGTAGATACAAGGTAACTTGAGAAGGAGAAGGCACTACCATCTGGGGGATCAGGAAAGGCTTCATGAAAAAGGTGGTCCTTGAGTTAAGCTTTGAAGTAAACAAGCAATTCCAAAAAGTAGAGGGGAAAAAAGAGTGTGTCCAGAAATGGGCGACAGCATCTACTATTTTGCCAGGATTTACACTAAATACTAAAAACACAAAGGCTAAACCAAAATAGTCCCTCCCCTCTAGAAGTTTACATCTAACAAAGGAGATGACATGTACATATATAAGAATATATAGAATACATATAAGGTTGCTGAGAGAAATATCAACAATCTCAGATATGCAGACAATACCATTCTGGTGGCAGAAAAGGAAGACAAATTAAAAAGCCTCTTCATGAGGGTGAAAGAGGAGAATGCAAAATCTGGCTTGAAGCTTAACGTTAAAAAACTAAGATCATGACATCTGGTCCCATTGCTTCCTGGCAAATAGAGAGAGAACTGGAAGCATTGACAGATTTTATATTCTTGGGCTCAAAGATCATTGCAGATGGTGACTGCAGCCATGAAATTAAAAGATGCTTGTTCCTTAAAAGGAAAGCTACAGCAGATCTGACCAGCATACTGAAAAGCAGAGATAACACCTTCCTGATAAAGATCCACATAGTCAAAGCTACGTTTTTTTCTCCAGTAGAAAGGTATGGCTGTGAGAGTTGGACTATAAAGAAATCTGGGCACCATAGAATCTACTCTTTCAAATTGTGGTGCTGGAGAAGACTTCGGAGAGTCCCAAGGAGATCAAATGTGTGTGTGTGTGTGTGTGTGTGTGTGTAAATTACTCTTTTTCCTATAATATAAGAATATATATAACATATTTTTAAAGAGGCCATTCTTTACCTATTATATATATATATTTCTACAATATAGGAATATATACATATATACATATACATATACATACATCCATACATCCATATATATATATATAAAATAAGATTGGATCCAGGGCTTTAGATGCCAAACAGAGGGGTTTGTATTTGATGTCAGAGATAGCAGATATAGTCACGATTTAGTAAATGTTTGCTGGATTGAATTCAAGGGCTCCCAGCTCAACACCCCTATTTTACAGATATAGAAACTGAGGCCCACAAAGGTAAAGTGACTTGCCCAAGACAGAGATATAGTAATAAAGGGAGATTTCAAACCCACGTCCTCTGTTTTGATATTTATTGTTCTGTTCAGTAGGCCACATTATCTCTCATTCAAGACTCCCCTGCAGGAAAAAATTATGATTCCCTTACCCCCTGCCCCATCCTCTGCCCTCGAGAGGGTTTTGTGTGTTTGTACCAAAGATGACATCTGCTTGATCAAGTTTCATATAATTCTGCTTGAGTGATTTTTGAACAGAATACCAAACACAAGAGCAGGGTTTTCCTCACATTGATCCAAAGAATGATGGATCCTGTTGACCAGAGTGTGTGTTTAAGAAAAGAAAATAGAAGTGGAATCCACAGTACTAGCATCCTGTGGTTGCTCTGCTGACCACCAAGGCTTTACAATACAGCTGGATATGGAAAAAGGACTCCCCCAAGTCTCATGGTAGGAGTTCCATTAGTAACTTTTCACATCTGTTTAGTTTCTGAGTCTTAGCCAAGACTCTGAAACCAGCAGTGTGGCAAACTCAGCTTGGCATCCTCACTACATCCATCCCAGTTCTTTCTGACTCAAACCATCATGAGTAACAAATAAACCACAGAGTTGGACCATAGCTGACACCACCAATGCCGTGTGAAGTAAGGCAAAAAGGAGTTTGACAGTCATATAGTGTTCAGGCTGGAAGGGACCTTGAAGGGAATCTAATTCCCTCATTTCATAGATGAGGAAACTGAGGACAATAGGTAAGATGACCTGACTTTGGACACATGGCTAGTAAGTATCAAGAGCAGAAATTCAAAAAGAAAACTTTAAATCCAATGCTCTTTCCACTACCATTTGCAGCTTTTCTTCTAGGGCTAAACTGGTTTTATAAGATCAAAATAGGTCAGCCACATATATGATTTTGAAAGGAATTCCATCTTCCTTCTTTGACTACCTTAAAAGACATCCATCCATGGTTCAATCAATGGTTTCTGAAATTTCTGAAATTAGAACTCAAGATTTCTGCTAAATTGACTTATTGTTCCACAAGTTTCCTGTTGCTGTTTCCCATACATGACAGTTCATCCTCTATCTGTATTCCCTGTCACATGTTGTCCTCCTTGCTGACAAGGCACTCCCTCTTTACTTCTGCCTATTAGAATTGCTACTTTCCTTCCATGTTCAGCTCTTTCTGCCCATGCCTTTTCCCTCCCAAATCACCTTGTGTATACTGTGACCGAATCTTGCATATACTTGTATATATATATTGCATGTGTATGTGTGTGCGTGTAGCAATTGTTTCTCTTTTCCCCAAAAACCCTGAGGATCTTCCCCTCCCAGATCTATTTTTTTAAAGAGGCCATTCTTTGCCTCATTTTTTATTAAGCCTTAATCACTGAATGGGTGCTATCTCAGTCAAACTGAGTCCTGTTAAAGACATTAGCTTGAAAAGCCCAAGTTCCCCCACTGAATCCTGGGCCATCTCCAATCATCCTGATCTATATCTTGCCATTGGACCCAGATAGCTCCAGAGGAGAAAGTGAGGCTGGTGACTTTGCATAGCCTCCCTCACCTAAATCCAATTCACTTTCATGTCATGGCATCACCAGATTTCAGCAAAGCATTTTATGAAGTCTCTCATGCTATTCTACTGAAGAAGAAAGATGTTAGATAGACAGGCAGTTAGGTGAATTCCTAGCTAGTTGACTGACTGAACTCAAGAAGCAGCCATTAAGGACTCAATGTGTTTGGAGGGAGGCTTCTAAGGAATGTCCGAGGTATCTCTCCTTGGTTCTGTACTGTTTAATTGGTTTATCATGGTATGCTTGTCAAGTTTACAAATGACATAAAACTGAGGATAACTAACATGATGATAAGGGGCTTTGGAAAAGTGGATGAATTGTCTCAGGATGGGGTATCCCATGACTAATATCTTTAAACAGAAGCTGAATGACCACTTGTTAGGAACGTTATAGAAGATATTCTTGTACATCAGGATGAGAATAAATAACTCTGAGTTCCTTCCCATCTCTGAGATTCTGTGACTCTTGTTTCTGGGATGAGCTGATTTCTAAAATCCCTTCCAATTCTAAATTCATGATTCTTTCTTCCAAAAACATAAATAATAAATTATTAACTTTATTAATGACTTGGATAAAGTCATGAATGGTATAGTTATTAAAATTGTTGTTTGCCATCACACAAAATTGACACAAAGTTGGGAGGGATAGTTACCATGCAGGATGACTCTGTTACACTCCAAGAAAATCTTGACAAGTTAGAATGGACTGATTGCAAAATTCAATCTGGACAATGAAATAAGAAAGTAGAAAAGCCAGTAGGAAAAATGGATTTCCTTTATCCCATTTGCTTAGATCAGAGACCCAATTTGACTTCCTCTATACAATAAAAGGGAGCAAACTATATATTCTTTTGTATAGAGCTCCAGGTGTGAAGTTGGGAATGTTCATCTTCCTGAGTTCAAATTTGGCCTCAGATACTTACTAGCTGTGTGACTCTGGGCAAGTCACTTAACCCTATTTGCCTCCATTTCCTCATATGTAAAAAATGAGCTAGAGAAGGAAAGGGCAAACCATTCCAATATCTTTGTCAAGAAAACCCCAAATAGGGTCACAAAGAGTCAGACATGACTGGAAAAAAAACTCAACAAACATAAATATCTAGATCTGATATTTTCCTATGAATAGTTTTAGATTAACTTCTGGACTGACTGATTACACAATTAACATTCAGTCATTAAGACCACTTATAAGGAGAATTCAATTGAATGGAAGTCAATTCAGAGATGAAACCTGTACTAAGGAGATAATATATACATATACACACATAGTATATATATACACACATACATACACACATATACATATATGTTTGTGTATATATAAATCTATATGCACATACATATATAAACACATATACACGATACTATTAAAACAGTCCTGGACATCTTAAAGGGGCATGCTATTCTTAGTATAGTGTCTTCCAAATAATGATCACACAGTCCACATATGTTGAATGAACTTCTTTTCTGCCTCCCTCATTTCTTGGCCATGGTACTTGGTGTTTTAGCTGCTATAGATATTCAAGTGGGCACTTCTCGAGAAACCTCACCTGTGGTGAGGCTTCTCTAGTCTAACTAGGCTATCAGAAGTTTACAATTAAGTTGCAGAGAGGGAGAAGTCCCTTTTTGCTAGCTGTCTTGCTTTTACTGAGCATCAGCCTAGAGGAATGGATAGAAGGCTTTTCTTAAAGTCAAGAAGATCCAAATTCAAGTCCTACCTCTGACTGTGACTAGTTAAGTGAGTATGGAAAAGTCCTTTGACCTCTTAGTCCTCAGGGAAACTCAATATGACTACAAAATTATAGAGGAGTTGCTAAATTAAATCATCAGTAATGGAGTTTCCATAGGATTCCATGTCCCTGAAATCACAGGTCTCAAAACAAAAAAGAAAAATCAATTTGTTCCTACCAAGAGCAACGTTACACAGCAACATATGAATAACCTTCAAAATAACTCATCTTACCATATAAAATGATCCTTGAAGGAAGGGATTATCTCTGTTTTCTATTTAAATTCCCAGAGCTTGGTACACAGTAGGTGCCTATTAAATGCTTGTTGAATGATCAAGTTGTCTCCTCTTTGTTACTCAGTTTCTTCCAACAGGAGAACTAGCATAATGATATACATTTCAATATTCTTTCTACCTTAACCCCAGCTGAACACTGAACATGAAAATAAAACACCACCCTCAGGTTTCTTTGCATCTATGAGTTTCTCCTGAGACTCTTACCAAGAGTCAACCATTGCAATCCAATACCTATTGGTTAAGAAAATTGCAATCCTTATCTAACATTGAGAGATAAGGTTTCAAAATTGTTAGAAAATACTTCCAGCAGCTCTTTTTATAGTGGCTAAGAACTGAAAATCGAAGAGATGCTCATCAATTGGGGAATGGCTAAACAAGGTGTGATATATGACTATAATGGAATACTATTCTGTTATAAGAAATGACAAACAGGATGATTTCAGAAAGACCTGGAAAGACTTACATGAACTGATGCAAAATGAACAGAACCAGGAAAACCTTATACACAATAACAGCAGTACTGTTTGATTAAGAACTGTGAATAACTTAGCTATTCCCAACAATGCAATGATCCAAGAAAATCCCAAAGGACTAATAATGAAACATACTATCTGCATCTAGGGAAAGAACTGATATTGTTTAAATACAGACTGAAGCATGCTATTTTTCACCTTCTTTCCCTTTTATTTGAGTCTTCTTGTACAAAATGACTAATATGGAAATGTTTTACATGAAAAAAATTGTTTGCCTTTCTATTTGATGAATTCCCACTTTACTGAAAGAGGGGAAAAGATGAAATGCTGAAATATTTTGCATGGGATGGCTGCAACCACAATAAACAGGCGAGTCTGTATTTTATTAGGATCCAAACTGAAGTCTTCTTTCGAAGACAACTTGCATGGGAAAACTTTACAAATAAATCATGAAGGCGTGTTGGTCACAATATTTTATAATTTCCAAGGTGACTCATAGTTGCAAAACCCATTAACCCAAAATGAGGATATCGGTAATATTGGCACTCAAGAAAGAACACAACAAGATTTATTGCACTGGGAAGGAATTAAATAGCATGTTTTTGCTTGGCAAACCAACAGGTGTGTTCAATTAAAAACAAATCTACCCTTTAAAATAAGGTACCTAAAAAAACAAAGTGAAACTAACTTTTGAATAAAAACAAAAAAGAGGAGAGTCTACAGAAAGAAACGTGCTGGTACTTTGGGTTTAGCTTTGGACTTCCTTTGGCCTCTTCTCACACTGTTTGAGTTGACCAAGAGCAGGAATAACCACTGTAATAGCCTATTTAGACAGAATTTCCAAGAAAAATCTAAGCAAATGGGATTGAGGGGTAAATGTTGACTTCCACTGGCATTTGTCAATATCAACATAACTGGTAAAAATCAAAACTGGATTCTCTTCTATTTCACAAACTATGAGCAATGCTTCAAGGCCCCAGGAAAATATCCCTCTGTACAGACTCAAGCTTTTAGGAATAAATTAAATAGCAACAATCACAAAAACCTGGGAAATTCTATATTCATCCAGGTCCTAATGGAGTCCCCCATCTGCTCAGGATATATATAGTGCCACCTTCCAAGATAAGACTTAGAAGATTCCTAGACTAAAGGAAAAAACAGTAATAATAAATAGCATTTATATAGTGCCTTAAGGTTTGCAAAGTGTTTTCTATTAACTCATTTAACCTTTACAACAATCTATTTTATAGATGAGGAAACTGAGCCACATGGAGATTAAATGGATCCCTCAAGTTCACATGGGTAATGAACAACTCAACCAGGATATGACTGATCTCAGGTCTTATTGATTCTAAATCTCACATACTACCTCTCCATCATTCCACCTAGCTGCCAAAGATCCACTGCACCCAGATTTCTCCCTCCATCACTGCAACTAACAGTTGTTTTAAGTACAAGGTAGACCAGTCCAAGTCAAGAGTCCCCAGAAAAAATGAAACATTTCATATAAAAGGGTAGGAAACTTCCATAGGCATAGTGTATCTCTCTGGGAATTATTCTAGCTATGGTGTCTAGCTTAAGCCCAGCCACTACTGGCTCCATCTATGGTCAGTTTAGCTTGTACCTGCCTGTCCTACTATATGCTCAGTCTCAGCTCCCCATCTGCAACCTTTCTGGCTCATCTTATTTGTTCCAATCAATTAATAAGCCCTTATTAAGTATCTATAGTACCAGGTATTGTGCCATGTACTGAGGTTACAGAGACAAAAGTGAATCAGTGAATGATCCCAGGCCTTAAGGAACTGATGTTCTATCAGTAGAGTCCTAGTCAAGACTGCTACACTCTCCCATCTGACCAGTCCCTGTTCCATTCTCTGTCTGGGTTTCTTGATTTCAACTCTTGACTGCCTGACTCAGTCTCCACCTTGAATCACCTGCCAGCCTGACCTTACCTGGCCCCAGCTCACACCAGGTCATAACCCTAGACCATCACAGCTAATCATCAATCTAGCTAGTTGGCAAAGTTCTATTCCTAGAGACTGTAAGGATAAAAGGATCTCCAAGAACAAACACAAATAGAGATGACTCACAATCCTAGTACCTAATCAACATTTGAGAAGTGACTTTTCTGCATATGTTTCTGGGGATGCAAAGACAAAATAGAGAACTGTCCCTGACCTCAAACTGTCCCTTTACTGGGAGTAGGGGGTAATACACAGAAGCAGATATTCATATAGATGATCATTTGAAGAGAAGGGAAAAAGCACTATTGGAACAGGAAATAGATCCCATTAGAGGAACAATTTGAGCAAAGCCTTGAAGAAAGTTAGGGATTCTAAGAGGCAGAGGTAGAAGTAGGAGATGGGGAGGAATGTATTCTAGACAGAGAAGATAACTGGACAAAATGGCATGGATGTGGGTCATGGAGCAATAAGTTTGGGACACATAGAGGGAATAGTGTATAATAAATCTGAAAAGGGAGCATGGACCCCAGACCAGGAAAGGCTGTCAATGTCTAGCTGAGGAGTCCTTTTTATCTTAATAATAGAGAGTCACCTTATGTTCTTGAGCAAGCTTTAGAAAGATGATTTTGACTCTTATATGGAGCATGAATTGGAGAAGGGAATGCCATGGAATTTGGTCAGTCCAATTAGAAGACATGCAACAGTCCAAGTAAGAGGAGATGAGGCCCTCAGCTAGGATACTGTGAGTTGCTGTGTGAACAGAAAGGAAACACAGGAGAGGGAGAGATATGATGGAGCTAGGACCATTTCTCCATGCTACCTTACTTGGGAACATTTCTCTTCTACCATCACTCTCTTCATTCCATATGTGAACCTAAACACCATTTCCCCCTCCCAAATCCTAATCTTGGCTAATAAGTATGAGTAGTTTCAAGACAAAGGAAGTGGAATGTTTTGAAATGAGTATCATCAACTACTAAGGCCCTTGAAAGTCCCCTCAGCATCTCCACAAGTGTTATCTACCTACTCATCTTCCACCCATTAAACATGCTTATCATGAAACATTGGAATTAAAGATAAATAAACTGAATCCCCATTTCTTGTTAATAGGAACATATAGATTCATATATAGGAACATATAGATTCAAGGTTAGAAGGAATTTTAGAGCTTATCTGTTCTAAATCCCTGGATTTTAATGCTTTCCATTTATATCTAGTTACTAATACTGTAGCAACCTACATACATAAATGTATTGTATTCCATATCACTGGAGGGATTGCCCCTCCATGCAGGAGATTCCAGATTCATCTGATTATTTGAGTATTACAACAATATTTTTTTTTTACTATTTCTCATTGTAAAAGCATAATTTTCTGGCCATGTTTGGCACATTGTAGTTCTTTGTGGGTTAACCTGGGACACTACCCACTATTTAAAGCACTTTTTAAAGGGAAAGTTCTTTTGAAGTCCAAGCTTATCAGCTTTTGGAACATAAGGTATTTGCATTTGAGAATATACTAAGACCTAATTCATCAAACATCTGTGACCAGGTGTTAGCTTAGAGCATATGTTCTACTTAATTTTTTAATCAAGTGATCTCAACCGAATGATTCTTAATTCTTTCACTTTAATTTAAGGGCTCATGATTTCCTCAATATGGTACTTCTCTCATCAGCACAGATTATCATCTTTACCTTACTGGAAATGGTCTTTGGACAATTTATTCCCTTAACCTGTATATATTATTAATAGCACCTAGAATTTGCATTTTTCACCAGCAGAATACGGTAGGTATTTAATAAATGTTATTGATTTGGATTGAAAATTTAGGGATTCTCCTTAGGTACCATAATATACATGAGTATACTATTCTAATTCAAAGTCCTTGAGGGCTGAGACAATCTTACTTTTATACTTGTATCCCTAGTAATTAGGAGAGGGCACATAGTAAGTGCTTAATAAATGCTTTTTCATTCATTTGTTGATTTCAGAAAATATATATTTATTAAACACCTACAATGTGTAAAACACTAGGTTCTGAAGGTGTGATTTTTCTGCTTTTGTGATCAAATACAATGACCTTTGAGTCCTATTTTGGTAGAGTATTGTCTACCAAAAAAGAAACAAACAAAAAACTTGTAATTGGGTCAGTTTTTTGAAGGAAGTTGAATTCTGACATATCCGTGCAGTATGTACTCTCTTCTGCTTCTGGTTTCCATGATAGCAGCTTGGAAAATTACAAGATCCTAAGTACCACAGAATGAAATAGGACTTCCAGCACTATATCCTATTTTCTGTTGGGAAATTCAACATTACTACCAAAAATTAGCTCTTTAGGAAGTTACTGTAATTATTCAATGGCAGAAGTGCCCTTAAATTTATAGGTGCAAATGAATAAGAAAAAATCCTTGCCCCCATGCACTCAAATCAGCAGAGAACAAGAAGGCAAAGCAGAATGCCAAGTCCAAAATGAGTAACAGCTGAGTGAAAAATCTCTTAAAGAAAAAAAAGTTTTAGAAGGGCAAAGACTATTTCTGAATCATGCCATATCATTGCTATGAAAAGGGAGAGTAGAGATACATCATATGCTTGGACCAAGAAAAGTGAGTTCAGTTGATGCTGTTTGGAGTTTATATTTTCAAGCAGGTTCATTCTGGGCAGGTTTGGACCAAGATGATGTCACCTCAAGAGCTGATGCTGTTAGATACAAAATCAAAGTGTACCTCATGATCTCTTTCCTGGGTTTTGAGCCCTCAGGTAAGGAAGGTTCTGCCTGATTCTTAGCAGTTCTATGATCCTCCATCCACCACTTTCTCTGCTCTCTGATACTTGGGCAGGACTGAGATCTCACTTAACTCTCCTTGGACAGTTTGAGGCTGTCCAGGATCCAAATGTACCTGGTATGCGTTCCTCTTAGGAGTTCTTTCTAACTATGACAATAAAACACCTTTAGCATCAAAGAAAAGCAGAAAGAAAATCAATCAACATTTATTAAGTGCCTACTATATGCCAAGCACTGTGCTAATCATTCATTTATTCATTAATTCCTCTGTAAAATGAATGAGTTGGACCAGATAACCTTCAACACCCCTTTTAGCTTTAAATCTGTGATCCCAGGATCCTTTGGTCATTCATTCCTTTGATGAATAGATATCAGGTGCCCCTTAATGTACTGGGTACTATATGAAATACTAAGGGGAATATAAATATGGATAAATGATGCCCCTCACCCTTAAGAAGCTTATAATGTGAAGTTTGAGACATCCAAACACACAGCTAGGATACTAAGTAGTAAAAAAAGCAATGAATTTGGAGTTAGATGATCTGGGTCCAAATTTTGCCTCTAACACTTATTTTCTATGTGATCCTGAGCAAGTTTTTCTGGACTTCAGTTTTCTTATATGTAAAATGAGTGGGTTGGACTTGGTGGCTTCTAAGTTTCTTTCCAATTAAATCTTGAATCCTAAAAAGGCCAATAAGCAAAACAAGGTTACCGAGTTGTTCAGAGGAGGAAACCTCTGATGACAAGATCAGGGCAAAGATGATGGTCATAGAGGAGAGCAAATTTTAGCTGGGTCCTCAAGGATGAATAGGATCTTGTAGGAATAGGTGGGTGAGGAAGAGCATTTCTACTAGAATAGAGTAAAATAATAAAACAGATCAAAGGCAAGGCTTATTCTTAAAATGGCAGATCATAATTTGCCTGGAATGTATTAATAAAGACTCGAAACTCATATGGCAAAGGTGATAGAAAGAACAGAAAAATTAATTCAATAATTAATAGGATTTAGTGACATTCTATTGGGGTAAGAGAAAGGAGACAAAGTGGATTCTGAATTTCTGAATATGAATTAGGATAAAAGTAAACAGAAATAGAGCAGTCAGATGGAACAGCTATTTTCAAGGAAAGATAATAAGGCTTTGTGTTGTTGTTGACGATGATGATATTTGGGGCTGTCGAATTAAGGCATGTTCAGTCTGAGAAGTCTATAAGACAAATAAGTAGAAGTGCTATGAAAAAAATGTTGGTGAAGAAATTAGGATCAACGGGCTTGGAGTTTGAAAAAGGGCTACCAACATAAAAGCGGTGTTAGACACTATGGGAATAGATAAAACTGACAAAGGAAATGAGAGACAGAGAGAGAGAGAGAGAGAGAGAGAGAGAGAGAGAGAGAGAGAGAGAGAGGAGCAGGAGGGCAAGGACAGACCTCAAAATAGTAGCCACACTTGGATTGGGTGGTAATGATGAGAATGCAGCAAAAAAGGAAGGAAAAAAGCCACCAGAGAAACAAGAGGAGACCTAGGCTGGTAGAGTCACAGAAGCAATAAAGGTCTGCTTAGTGCTTCTCCAACACCACCCTCCATCTTCTCACTCAGCACCTTCTAAACGGCTGCACTGCCATGTTTCCAATGTCTCCTTCTTTGCCTCCACTCCTGACTTTCCTGATCTTCGTCAACACTGAGTTCAAATACCATCTCTTATGATAGACCTTTCCTGATCTCCCTCTCCCTCCTCAATGCTAGGGTCTTTCCTTTGACATCTTACCAATAGCATTGTATGTATTTTGTATATAAATGGTTGTTTTCAAGTTAATTTTCCCCTATCCTTCATCAGAATGTGAGCTTCCCCTAATGCAGGACCGTATTTTAGTCTTTCTTAGTATTTCCAGTGCTTAGCCCTATAACTAGTATACAGGAGGCTCTTAATAAATGTTTCTTGACTGCCTGACTGACTGACTGAGAAATCAAGGGAGGAATTCTGAAAAAGACGGAGGTGGGCAGTGTTCAACTATGTTCACATTTCCCCTTGGAAATCAAAGAGATGAGAAGCATCCTAGCCTCAAATTCTACCTCTTCCAGTAGTGTGCCTATCATGGGATAAAGTTACTTCTGAATCACTATGGGTCTTTAAACAGAGCTGTGTTTTACCAAGAAGCAAAGTGACATCACTTGCCTTTCTGGACTTTACAAGGTCCAGTTACAAACCCAAAGCTTCCACCCCACAGACAGAACAACTTTTTGAATGGCTATTACCTCTCGATTTCCTCTTGTTAAGCAGAGACTGGCAGAGAATAATCAATGTGAAGAGAAGGACGCTGAGAATCCCAATGCAGCACACAAGAACAGCATACATGTAGAGGTCTGAAAAGACATGATGAAGAGGTTGTGAGGAGGCCTGTAGAGGGTAAGAGACACCATCTCCCACTAAGGGAAATCCCAACTTCAAAGTGTCTGAATGAAATATCAAAAAGAGTGTGTGTGTATATTTGTCCGTGTATACAGCCATACTCACAGATGGTTTGGTTCTCTTTGAAAACAAAAGATTAAAAACAATGTACACATATGTGCGTATACACATATATGTTACATATATATTTTACAGTCATTTAAAACCTTAAATATGCGTGTATATACATATATAGACATGCATGTATATATTTAGTACATATGTATCTGTGTGTATACATATAAGTACCCACTATATATGTTATATATTTGAAGCTTAAAACTACCCAAATATTTTTAGGATACTATATCCATGCGTGTATCTTTATGATGTTTATGTATATATGTATATGTATATGTATATTCCTGAAATTCCTAGGGTGGTTTTAAACTTTAAATATATAACATATCTATGTGTAAAAATATATGCAATATATAAAATGTGTATATATTCATGGAATCATATAGTTATTATATATGATTAGAATAAGGGTATATTATTTATATATAAAATATTGTTGTTTAGTTGATTAGACATGTCTGAATTTTGGTGACCCCATTTGGGATTTTCTTGGCAGGGATACTGGAATTGCCATTTCCTTCTCCAGCTCATTTTAAAGATGGGGAAACTGAGGCAAGCAGGGTTAAGTGACTTGTCGAAGGTCACACAACCAGTAAGTATCTGAGGCCTAATTTGAACTCAGGTCTTCCTAACTCCAGGTCACTATGCCATCTAGCATTACAAGTATTATTATCCCCGTTCTATAGACTAGAAACCTGAAGCTCAGAGATAAAGAAGTCTGCTCATGGGGACTCAGTCCATAAGTTCCAGAAGCAGGATTTGAATTCAATTCATCATGATTTCAAGTCAAGTACAATGTCACATTCTTTCCCCTTCCCCTATGAACCCCACAAAAATTCCAGGGTTTTTTTTGTTTTGTTTTGTTTTGCCAAGCTGAACCGTTTAACGGAAAACAAACACAAAACCCTGAACTCAAATGTGTTTGTGTAGACATCACTCTCTCTACTGCAGCCCTGCAGATAAACATAGTTTGTAGAAGTGATCAGAGTTAGAAATGAGACATGATCGCACAGGGATGTTTTGTGACCCCAATGCAATGAAAGCTCAGAAATAGTTGGACTTGTAACCTGGTACTGAAGCACAACAACACACTAACTGAGAACATCATGGGAATAGAGGAGTGATGATAAGGAGACACGTTGGCCAGTCGAGGACAAACAGAAAAACTAGAGCCTCCAAACATGGGTCCTAATGAGCAAACTATAACCAGGAAAGAGATTTTCAGAGGCATTTGGGAGCCTCCTTCCTGATGAGGTTATTCAAGGTAATATGCAAATAGTGAACATAATGTCTTGAAAAAAAATCCCATGAAATGCCTATGGGTCACTGTCTGCTGGCACTTTAGGGTTGTAGTATGGACACCAAAGGAATATGGCGGCTCTGAGATCTGGTCTAGCTTTTGCTTTTAGGAGGAAGAGAGAATCTAATCTGGGTTGAGTATAAAAGAAGGATAAAGGCTAGCTCTAAAGTCTAACTTTTTATTTTTAACATTTTAGGATCATAGATTTAGAGCCACAAAGGACCTTGGAGGTCGTCTATCACAACTTCTTCATTTTTTATATGAGGAAACTAGAGAGGTTCCTGTACAAGGGATTTGCCCAAAGTCACACAAAGAGGCAAAGGCATGAATAAAATCCAAGTCTTCTTGTACTCTTTGCCTTTTATGATAGGATTTAAGATGGAAGGATCATAGGACCTAGAGGTGGGAAGGAGATCAGAGATCATGTAGTCCAAACCTCTCATTTGACTGATAAGGAAAATGAGTTTTATTAACATCCATTTCCATGATCCTGTTGGTGTGGGAATCCTGTGTTATCTATGGAAGGTTTTTATTCCTTTTTCAAGGTCAAGGCCAAGGTCAGGGATCCTAGTTTTGCTGAATTAGGAGAGAAGTGACAGTCCTTCCTTTGTTCTAAGTAATCATACTCGATAGAGTTAAAAACAAAGCTTTACAAAGCTTTTCAATTCAGCCAAGCAACTGGGCCTTCCTGGATAAGAAATGCCAAATAGACAATTTGATGGAATTGTTCCCTTTTCAACGGGCTGTTGTGGAACCATGTAGACAAGGCCAGAGTGTGTAGGTTGTGAGATGAAATTCAGTACCCTAGGGCCAGGAAGGAAACGATGACAGTGAGCACAAGAGAAGACTGTTTTGGTCGCCATGGTATAAAGCAGTCTGGTGGGAGTGGCAATCTTTACCCCTTTGCCCAGAACACAGAGCTGCTGGACAGCAGATTTATTTTCACTCTTGCTGCCAACCATCTCCCCTAAAGCAGCTCATCTCTGTTGGAGCCGAATGGGGCTAGCCTGCTGTCACTTTGCCCAGAATAGAGTGTGGGCCCATTGATTAGAGAACACTCACAGAGAGTGCTCCAGGATTCAGCTGTAAGTTCTTGCTCTGTTTCTAATTGGGGCAATTTTTTTCAGCGACAAAGTCAGAAACCAAACAACTGCCCCACCCCCCATGACCTCCAACACTGGAATTCAGTGTAGCCTAGGGGAAAGAGCGTTGGATTTGAAGTCTGAAGACCTGAATTCAGAACTTCCTGCATCTTAAGAGTTTGCAAGAAAAACCATTTAACTTTTCTGTACCTCTGTAAGAGGGGGATGCAACCTATATGAGATGAGCTAATTCATGTAAAATGCCCTAAAAACCTGTGAAGAGTTATACCGATGTAAATTTATGTTATAAATAGCATTAGGATCGCAATATTCTAACACTATTATCCACCCGTTAGCCTTTGCTTTCTTGTATGATTCCTATAGGATTTAGTAAGACACTTGAACTTCCAAACCAATGGAGTCATGAAGTTCTCTGAGTTTGTCTTTCACTAGTCAGGGCAGTTAGTCTAAATAGAGTTCTATAGTAACTCATTTGGGAATTAACTTTAAAGAATATTACATTTACCATCACATCGGTAATTCCTTCTCCTTTTCCTATCCTTACCCCCCAAAACCCCAATGTTTACTACCTTATTTATTCACTGACTCCACTTACTACTCTGTCCTTTGTCACTAATTTTCAGAGGGCACAAATGTAATTTTAAAACACAATTGCAAACAGCCATGCAGAAAATATCCACCCATCACTGGTCTCCCTGAAGCAGATGTTGGGCCTAGAAATTTTGTACATGTATTCATGCATGAATGGTGGGAGGGCAAGGGGACAGTAGTCTAGCCCCATTTCACCCCAACAGAGCTGAAGTGCTTTAGGGGAGTTAGTTGGCAGAAGGAAAGGGGAAAAAAATCTCTGTTGCTCAGCAACACTTGTTCTAGGCAAAGGGATAAAGATTTTGTCTCTCAGGACTCCTTTATAACATGGTGACCTAAACATTCTTTAACCCAAAGGGCAGCAGCCCGGTCTCTAACCACTTACATAAGCCAACTTGGAAAGAGCAAGAGACTGGGTTTTGCTGTCACCCAGGAATGATAATTCCTACAATGTGGCCTTCATATAGAAAATACCAATACCCTACATTTCAAATTTGAAAATGGAGAACACGAATGCTTGGATGAGCTCCATGCATATCAATGAATCTACCTGTGTCTCTCAGATTTCTTATCTAGCTTGTAATATCACCTCTCTCAGGGAGAAATATTTGAGAAGTCCTAAAGGACTCTGACATCTCACCAATAAAAAGTCTAACAAAGCTCTCTCTGTGCTAGAGGCTCACATCCGGCTGAGCTAAGCTCCAGAAGGAGAGAGAGATATCCATCAGCAACCCTTAGCCTTCCCATCCAAGTACAAAAGGGCAAAGGGGCCCTGCATCAGTCCAGTTTGTCAAAATTATGGCAATCATTTTGCTAGAAGTTTTGCTTGGGTTAAAATAACAGAAATAAGTTGCTACTGCACAAGTCTTAATGAGCCAGCATTTTGTAAACACTGATTTTAAAATATTAAGCAATACATGTTTGATGTTTTTTCTTTTGAAAGCCATTTAATTACTATTTGCACTGAGTCTCTTTGTAGGGAACAGAACCTAAGGCTGCTGGTTTTTGGTAGGGACTATGGTGGAAGGATTTATAGGTAACACATAATATTATCAGCTGGGTGATACAGTGCTAGAGTCAGGAAGATGTGAATTCAAATCTAGCCTTGGACACTTACTAGCTGTGTGATCCTGGACAAGTCACTGAATCTCTTCCTGGCTCAGTTTCCTCAACTATAAGATTGAAATAGTAATAATAATACCTCCCAGAATTGTTAGGAGGATCAAATGAGATAGCAAATTATAAAGTGCTTGGCACATAGTAGTCACTCAGTAAATGTTTGTTTCCTTTCTTCTTTACTATTAATTAATTAATAGACCAGACTACTATTTACTATTAATTAATTAGTAGGCTATGGCTCACAAGAGTATGAGTGTTGTCTTTTTTCAGTCATGCCCAATCTTTTTGTGACCCCATTTGGGGTTTTCTTGGCAAAGATACTGGGTTTGCTGTTTCTTTTTCTAGCTCATTTTACAGAAGAGAAAACTGAGGCAAACGGGGTTAAGAGACTTGGCCAGGATCACACAGCTAGTCTGAGGCCAGATTTAACTCAGAAAGATGAGTTTTCCTGACTCCAGCCCTGGAGCTCCATCCACTGTGCCTGAAAAGTATAAATACGGCTGACTAAAGAGCCTGAAGTCCATTGTATGTATAAAAAAAAAAAAATGAGGAAAGAAAAGAATTGCTTCTCTCACTACTGAAGTCTTTATGACCACATTATGTAAATGTTTTATAATAACAATTCACTGGGCCCTTTTTATCCAACCTTAGTGATTTCCAAACTCAAAGTTCCTTTCACCTTCAAATTTCTTTAGGCATGCGTGACAGTCTTTTAAAAGAAAGTAGGATCATGGCAAACATCTTGGAGTTCTGGGGCATAGATTTAGAGCTAGAAGGGATATTAGAGGCCAATGAGTACACCCTCCTCACAGATGAGGAAACTGAGGCTGAAAGAGGTTAAGCAACTTACTTGCCCAGGGTCATATAGCTAAAAGTATCTGAGGCAAGATTTGAACTCAGGGTTTCCTGGCTCTCTTCCAGGCTTCTCCCCACTATGTAACCCTAGCAGACAAGCACCATATAAATGCTATCTCATCATTACATCATTATTATCATGATCTCTAAGTTTGAAACACACTGTTTCACATCATCTAGGTACTGCCATTTAACAGATATGTAAATATAGACAAAGGGGAAGATAAACATGGTTGCCATAGTAAAAATGAAAACTTAGGTTTCTAGCTCCCTTTCTCATCCATGGTTAGTGGCACTTGATTGTAAGGGTAACTGATAACTTACCTTCAAAAAATGCCCAGGTCTCTTTCTTTTTCTCAAAAGTGGAATCATCTGATGCTTTGGGAGAAATCACTAAAAAGAAAAAAGAACAAAGATTAGCAAAAAGCCCGTGGAATTCAAGGTAACAGAAAAGGGAGTAAATAATTAACTGGAAAAATCTAAGCCCGTCTTCAAAATATTTCAGAAACATCACCAACAATAATACTGACCTAATATTTGTGGAAATCCTCTTTTTTGGTATGTAGTGATAGAGGAGTTGTTGTTCAGTCATTCCAATCATATCCTACTGTTCGTGACCCCATTTGGGGTTTTCTTGGCAAAGATACTGAAGCAGTTTGCTATTTCCTTCTCCAGCTCATTTTACAGATGAGGGAAACTGAGGCAAACAAGGCTAAGTAACATGCCCAAGGTCACATAGCTAGCAAGATTTGAACTCAGGAAGATGAGTCTTCCTGGCTCTAGACCTGATGCTCTATCCACTGTGCCACTTAGCTGCTCCATAAAGTGTTTTACAAAAATTAAATAGCTATATTTGGGAGTTTCAGAGTTGCAAGGAATTCCTCAAAAGCTAGGTCCAGCACATGCTGGAAAAAAAAAAAAAACAACTCACTACAAAAGACTCCACCAGTGGTCTTCCAACCTTTGCTTTCAAGTCTGCCAGTGAGTGGGAACTCACTAACATCCCAAGGGAACTCATTCTCCTTTTCAATAGTATCACCTGTTAGGAAACTTTTCTTTGCATGGAGGAAGCTTCCACACACACTGTCCCTAGTGCTGCCCTCTTGGGTCAAGCAGACTAAGTAGAATCCCTGACCTGGTTTTTTGGGGTTTTTTTTTAGCTCTTTGAAGACAGTCACCATAATCCTCCTACTCTGCCTCATCTTTCTCTTCTCCAGGGTAACCATCTACATTTCCTTTGACTGAACTTCAAAAGGCATGAACTTGGAAGACTCTCATCGTTCTAACTGCTTTCCTCCTGAAAGTCTCTGGCTTATCAGTAGCCTGCCTAAACTATGGTGCTCAGAACCAGAAACAGCACCCCCAGATGAAGTCTAACTAAAGCAGAAGAAGCAAAGCTTTCACTGCCTCATTTCCAGAAGCTACACCTTTCTGTGATATCAAGATCCCACTAACTTTAGTTGTTATAACACCCAGAGGATATGTATGGAGCTTGTGGTCCACTAACACTTCCAGATCTTTTTCAGAGAAAGTGCCATCCAACCATAAATAGAAACTGTTGCTGTTGGTTTTTATTTGCCAAGATGCATTTCTTTAGTTCTGAGGCATTTCTAAGCTATCAAGTCAGAGAAAATCACAGGATCCACCCACAGAATAATGACAGGAGTCCACTTTGAAGTAAGTGGCTAGACTGCTGGGAAGGTCTACTAGAAAGTTAATTATTTCCTTCTTTCAGAAGGCATTGAGACCATGTATACTTGCCAATCTTCTTTCAATTAGACTTAGTGGACAGAGAAGACAAGACTGGAAAAACAAAAGTGATGGAGGAGATGTTTGGAGTGTTCTTGGGTGCCAAAGTCGAGTTAGTGGCACCTGTCCTATCTTTCACAGTAAAATCCATTAAGAATAAACCTCCTTTTCAATGCTGGCATTGATCATTGCATCCCTTATTTCAGCCCTAAGCCTTATACACTGAGAGAGCGTCTCTCTCCTGCTCCCTTCATAAGTTCAGGGCCAGGTTGAAAGGATATATGTAGTTTTAGACAGAAGAATACATTTTAAAACAATACTCTAGGTCTTCACAGGAGAAGTAGAAATCTCACTATGTTTTCCAATACCTCAAACCAGAGCTATACTGTAAAATCCTATCTCTCCCAACCAAATTCTAGCTACCTATTTGTTGAGAATAGATAAGAAAAATCATATATGTAATAATGATAATAATAATAAGTAGGAATTTTATAGCATCTTCTATGCACCAAGCACTGTACTCAGCACTTTTTATAAATGTTATCTCATTTGATCCTCACTATAACCCGAGGAAGGTAGGTGCCATTACTATCTCCATTTTACAGATGAGTAAACTGAGGCAGACAGATTAAGTGACTTGTCTAAGATCACACAGTTAGTAAGTATCTGAAGCTAAATTGACCTTGGGACTTCCTAAAGAATTATCCAGTAGAATTATCCAGGATGAAGCTTGTTCTTCCTGGTCCCCAAGTAATAGATGAAAGTTACAGAGGAAAATTTTATCCTAATGAAGAAAAAAGAACTTTCTAACAATGAGAACTACCCAAAAATAGAACAGGTGTCTTAGAAAGCAGTGACTTCCTGGTCACGGAGGTCTTCAAGCAGATGTGGAATAACCACTAGTCACTTAAGAAAGACATTGAGGAAAAAGCAGGCTCTGTAGGCAGTGGTTCTAAGCTTATGCCTTTGCCATTTATTATCTGCATGACCTTGGGCAAGTCACTTTGACTCTGAGACTCAGTTTCTCCGTGGGGAACTGAATTATATGACCTCTGAGATCATCCAGTTTATAATCCTTCTAATTTTAAAATTGTTCTAAGTAGATTAAATTAGATAAGAACTTGGGGACTTCTGGCAGTCTCATTGGTCTTTACTCATACTCCCTTTGAGAGCCAAGCTTACCACACTGGCTCACGCAAGTTGTTCAGACCACATTGTCCACTCTCAGCCAGATTATTCTTACAGCAAAGTGAATCAGCATTATTTTCTGCTCACCCAATTTAAATTATTTCTAGCTCAGAGCACATAGGAAGGGGCTATATCAAAGGTTATATTAATCCTTCCCTTTCATTTTGAACACCAGGGAGCAATAATTTTTCTCTCCTCTGCTGTTTGACTTGTGTAGAGGTGTTATTGGGCATAGAGAAGATGCAGAGAGGCTGAAAATAATTACAGGAGGTCATGTTATGAGGTCACCTGGCTTATGAGTTCTAAGCCTTTAGGGAATCACTTATGGCCTCTCTTGCTTTCTTACCATGTTGCAGAATAGCAGATCCATTCCTCCATGAATGAGCTCTCAGAGGGCATTTGCTCTTCATCCTAATAGCTATGACAATCCTTGTACAAGATGAGGCAGAAACAAGCTTGAGCTAATGAAAAGCATGGGCACGTGGAGGAAGCCTACTCTTTGGAAAGCGGTGTTCACTTGAGTGGTCTAATCATCAGAGTTGACACTTATACAAGGATTTTCAGTTTACAAAACGTTTTGTATGCATTACCTTCATTGATCCTTATTACAACTCAAGACAGAATGTAGCAAGTAAGGCAGAAAGGGTCCCGGATTTGGTGTTATAGGACCTGGGGTTGAAATTCTGGATTTTCCATTGATTGCCTATGTTATCTTGGGCAATTAATGTAACCTATCTGGGCCTCAGTTTCCTCATCTGTAAAATGAGGGGACTGAGTGGCTTCTAAGGTCCTTTCTAGTTCTAAATCTATGATCTTTTGATGAACTTGTAGCCAACAGTAATAACAGCTAATGTTTATATAGAGCTTGTTATATACCAGACACTGTGCTAACCATTTTACGTTATTTTCTCATTTGATTCCCCTATAACCATGGGAGGTTGGTGCTATTATTATCCCCATTTTACAACTGAGGAAACTCAGGCAAACAGGGTTAAGTGACTTGTTCTAGGTCACACAGCTAGGAAGTGTCTGAGGCTGGATTTGAACTCAGGCCTTCTTGACTCCAGGTCCAGTGCTCTGTGCACTACAGAGCTACCTTTTAACAGTGCCATTATTACCCCATTTTACAGATAAGGAAAGTACCATAAACAGCAGCACAGTGCTGTGGAAAGAATATTGGATTTGGAATTAGAGTTCAGATGATAGGTTTTTTTTTTACCATCTACTTGTAAGGCCTTGGGAAAATTACTTAAGTTCTCTAGACCTCAGTTTCCTCATCTGTTAAATGAGAAGATTGGACTAAATGATCTTTCAGATCCCTTCCAGCTCTAACTCTCTTATCTCTAATAACAATCAGAGCCAGCATTCATATGGTACACTAAGGTTTGCCAAGTACTTGTGTTATCAGAGGCAGCTAGGTGGCACATCAGAGTGGTGGCCTTTAGAGTCAGGAAGACAGGAGTCCAAATTCAGCATTACACGATACGTACAGTCATTTAACCTCTGTCTACCTCAGTTTCCTCAACTGTAAAATGGGGATCATAAATATTACCTACCTAACAGGTTGTGAGGATAAAATAATATTTGTAAAGCACTTAGCACAGTGCCAAGGGGCAGCTAGGCGGCACAGTGGATACAGTGTTGAGCCTGGAGTCAGGAAGACATCTTCCCAAGTTCAAATCCAACCACAGACACTTATTAGCTATGTGACCCTGGTCAAATGACTTAATCCTGTTTGCTTCAGTTTCCTCATCTTTAAAGTAAGCTGGAGAAGGAAATGGCAAACCACTGCAGTATCCTTGCTTTAAAAAAATGGAATCATGAAGAGTTGAGCATGAGTGTAAAACAATTAAGCAATAACATAGCAGAGTGCCTGGCATACAGCAGGTGATAAATGCTTGTTTTCTTCCTTCTTGCCTATCGTATATGGTCCTCACAACTGCCTTGGCAGGTAGGTACTAGTATTACTCCCATTTTATAGATAGGGAAACTGAGATAATTAGAATTTAAGTGTCCATCCCAGGGACACACAGCTAGTAAGTATCTAAGGCTAGATCTGAATCCCTGTCTTCTCACATACAGGTTTAGCACTCTATCCCTGCTTTTAAAACACAATCCCAGCTGCCTTTCAGCATTTTAATTTTCTGAGTATTAGATACTCGTGCCTACAAGACACTGGCTTGTAGTGGTCTGACTTCAGGCTGGTTCTCATTAAATGAAAAACACATGTATAACAGAACCAAAAGGCATTACTGAACATCAAGCTGTTAATTTTCTTTCCCATCAGTTGTCCCTCAGACATGCAGTGCATGAGTGAGCCCCCACTGAAATTGTACACATATTTTAAATCCCCACCATGGTGGTCTTGGACAAGAAGGTAAAGTTATCATTTGAGGTGAACAGGGAAGGAGTAAAACTCTCTTTGATAAGCAAAGCTTCCCCAACATCTCTGTAAATGTACCTTGCACAGACAACGTGGTAATCTGTGGAACGATGGAAATAGCACATTAAAAGCCCGAGGAGGTTGGAAGAGGCCAAAGCAAAGGGAAGTGGATGAAATGCTTTGATGGAACATTTTGTCAGACCAAAGGAAAAGTTGCTGAACTTTCAAACCACAGGACGAGCCCTGCTAAGACTTTCTTAGCTACAGTAAAATGCCTGGTGCCTGGGCGAAGAGGAGCTGCACACCTAATGGACTCAAATGAGTTGGGAAATAGAAGCTATGTAGCTTTGGGAACAAGATCCAATGGCCCTGTCAGGGTTCAGTTTGCTTGATCTACCTTGTGGTATAGTAGTGCTCACTGGAAGCCTGAATCACAGAGAGAGAAGGTGATGAAAAGCCTTTCATCTTCAGTTTGCTAGTGCCATATCAGTCATATAATAATGTGGGTTTCTATGTAATTTCTTGTGATTTAATATCCTATCTGAAAAAAAAAAAAGAGCACCAGCATTTGAGCCAGGAAGACCAGGTTCAAATCCTGCTTCTGATATGTGCTGGCTGTGTGCCCCTGGGCAAGTCACTAAACCTCTTGGTTCTCTAATTATAAATTTATTTATTTATAAAAAACATAATCAATACATCATATGCTTATTTTATATTCCATATAAACATTTAAAATGTATATTATGTAACATATTAATAATATATGTTTTATATATAAATGAATAATTATAAATCAGAGAGAAGGTACAGACTTGTGATGGTAGAGTTTTCTTACCTAGGAATTCCCTGTACTAATGAAATCAAAGCTTTAGTACTTATCCTTAGCCTCATATGGGAAAAAAATAATAATTCATTTTGTGAAGCCAAAAGCTAAATTCATGGTTTATTTACTAGTTGTATGAATTTAGGCAAGTCATTTGACTCTTCTGAACCTCAGTCTACATACCTATAAAATAGGTATATTAACACTTGTACTACGTACCTCACAGACTTCTAAGCATAAAATTAAATAATGCCCTTAAGGAGAGAAAATATGTCATAGTTAGGACGACTCAGACTCCAAATCTTGCCTTTGAAACATATGACTCTGTGGCCATAGGCAAGTCACTCCATCCTGGAATGCTCCCGGATAATTCCAGAAGTCCACAAATTACAGTGGAGTTGCTGAGATTTTTAGTGATGGAAGGAGTTTCCACATGGGGAAGTTAGCTGACACAGTGAATAGAGTGCTGGGTCTAGAGTTCCTATCCACCCTCAGACACTTACTAGATGTATCCTCCAGGCAATTCACTTAGCCCTTGCTTGCCTCAGTTTCCTCATTTGTTGTTCTTGTTGTCTAGTTGTTTCAGTCATGTCTGACTCTCTATGGCCCCATTTGGGGTTTTCTTGGCAAAGATACTTGAGTGGTTCACCATTTCCTTCTCCAGTTCATTTTACAGATGAGGAAACTGAGGCAAAGTTAAGCGACTTGCTTAGAGTCATACAGCTAGTAAGTGTCTGAGGCCAGATTTGAACTCGGGAAGATAAGTCTTTCTGATTTCAGACCCAACAGTCTATCCACTGAGCCACCTCGCTGCCCTAGATATGATGTGACCAGATAGGACCTCATCTGTAGAATGGGAATAATCATAGCATCCACCTCCCAGGGCTGTTAAGGGCATCAAATGAGATAGGCATTGGAAAGTGGTCATCACGGTGCGTGGTTTTATAAATGTTAGCTGTTATTATTAGGTAAAATCAGAGGTTTGAACAACACCACCCAAAAGCAAGTTTTACCAACTGTAAAGTACTACGCAAATCTCTTTCGCCGTATTGTTTGTCTCTTAAGGCTGCCCATCCCTCTGTTGAGAGTAGTGAGACTTTTCTGTCATCTTCTACAGTGATGCTGCCCAGGGTAAATATCATGGTATGAGCCATGCAGCACTGTGAGGGAGCAATGGAGCACATGATACTCACTGCTATGGAAGCAACCAGAAAGGACAAGACCTTGGGGCCCCGCTACCGCCTCTCTGGGAAAACTTGCTTGGAACTGCTCTGAGTAAGGAAACCCTGCTAAAGAACACAGACAGGGGGCAAAACCAAATGACAAAGTGATTTTTATCAGCCTTCTTTCCATAGGAAAAACCAAGTGAAAAACGCAGGGCAATGGATATGTTTTTGGCAGCCTCTGTGGTGAGATCAAATATTCAGAAAGGTGTGAAAAATGAGAAGCTGGTTTCCTGCCTCAGAAAATTCCCACAGAGTTCCATGGGAAGGGAATCTACTGCCCCGTTTTACCGGATTATCACAGACAATATGTCGAGTCATTCCAAGAAAAACAACTTCCAAAGTTAATTCAACCTCACTGGGCTTCAGTCTCTTATTTAAATATAATGGTTACATAAAGTACAAGACCACAATGCAGGAAAAATCAGGGCTTAATCCTAGAGGAAGGAGATGTAAGCAGTCCCGTAAAAGATGCCATTTCAGAGGTACGGGGAAGTTCCCTTATTTTCCAAAATCAGTTCCTCAGTTCCTCACCTGCTCACCAAAACCTAGAAAGTCCTTTCACAAAGACTTTCATGTCCCAGTTACAAAAAAGGGTTAAAATGCAAATGCCCTGGGAAGAGAGGAGAGGGTGACAAACCCACATGCAGCTGTAACTGAGCTGGTCAGATCCTTACCTGAGAACATGCTTTACAACAGAGAAGAGAAAGTATACATATATACACACACACATATACATACACATACTTGCATGCATACATACATATGGATACTGGAAGCTTTGCAGACACACTTCTCTTACTTCAGAATGTGCATTCAAGGCATTTTTCTTCCCTAATGCCTAATAATTCCTCAGTAATTACTTGCTAATCAGGTACTTAAGGAGTTAATTAGCTCTATTGGAAAAACTCCTTAAGAAAATCCAATAGGAGAGAATCCAAGTTCAAATACACATACACATACACACACACACACACACACACACACACACACACACACAGAAACAACCTCCACTTTACAAAGCATTTTAATGCCGCAGGATTAGGCATAAAAAACATAAAGAAACAACTTTGGTTCTTTCTGAAAGCCAAAGAATTCCTGTCAATGGTGAGCTACTCCCTGCAAACGTACATTGTGCTTGTATCTAAACCTGTTTTTGGATCTTTCCATTGTTTGAATAAAAAATCATCTAAAAAATGAGAGATTTATAGAACCAGCTGGCTTTAGTGAAAGGTTAAGTGATTTGCTCAAGGTCATGTAGCTAGCATTTGTCAAAGTCAGGATTGCTTGGCTCTTTTTATTTTTAACCCCCAAGCAGCTTTTATTCCTCCCCCAAGGGGGGTGGAGGTGCAGGTCTGGGGATCTCCTGTATCCAATCTGAGCCCTGTGGCCCACCCTGGGCCTGGACCTCACTCCTTGAGGGAGAAGTGTATCTTGTCATTGATCATTTTGTGCTTAGGGTTGAGGAGCTTCAACATCTGGGTCAGCACACTGACAGTCTGGTCACTGCTCAGCCCTAGAATTTCTTCAGCAGGGCTTTGGTGGTCACGGGCCTTCAGGTCAGGTCTCATTGTATCCTCCGTATGTCACCACTGTAGGGCGTGAATTTTCCAGGCTGGAGCTGGGGGGTAGACTTCCCCAAGATGCTCTGCAGTCCAGCATCTAGCCTCAGGGCCATCCTCCTCCTCCTGGACCATCTTGGCTTTCCCCACTGCCTCCTCCTCAGAACTGCTGGAGCCACCTGACATGTAGTCCACCTTCTGGCCCTCAAAGTCCCCATCATCTCTGTCCTCAAAAGACCTTCTTCTTCTTGCCCCCCTCCCTGGAGGGAACTGCCTTCTTCCTGTCTTGGGGACCTTCTCCCCCTCCTCCCCACTGCCATCACTATCATCAGAGCTATCTCCAGATCATGGATCAGGGGCTCATTGGGCTTCTGTAGACCCTTCCTCTCCTTATGCTCCTTCTCCTCCTCCCTATGGTCCTGGTCCTTCAGCCCCTGCTGCTGCATGATGCTGAAGTGGTCTAAGCTTTGCTCCTCCTTTCCCTCTCTTTCTCAGCTTCCTCTGCAGGGAGTGTCCACTTCTAGGCCAGAGGGGTGACGCTGTACCAGTTGTGCACAGGCAAGTCTTTGAAGGCATCAGTGCACTGGGCAAAGATGTAGTAGGAGGTGTTTTCTGTCACATGGCCCTTCTTTATTTCCTTGAACCTCCTGCCTGCTTTGCCATTGACTCTGAGTAGCCAGGGCTGCTCCTTGGCCTTGAGAATTATGCCATACTACCTGCTCCAGGCCTCATCCCAGAACTTTCCATGAAACTCGCTGCTGGTCCCAAATTCTGGCATCTCTTCCTCTGGATGGATTTTCTTGTTGCTTAGATCTTGCTTCATCTTGGCCTGGTGACATGTGGAGAAGTTGACTTTGTCAGCTGCACTGAAAGCCAAGATACTGTACCTCTCGAGGATGTTCTTGGGAATTCGAATGACATATTCAGTCACAGTCTGGCTGCTGGTCCTCGGTGTCATCATGCTGTCAAAAGCTGGGCATGCTGCACCACTTAACTTCCCCTACTTCAGTGATTTAGATGTGAATAATAGTGTGAATTTCTAAATCAAAACTATCATTCTCAACTCCCTTGAGAACAGAATTATGAAGGAAAAAGTCTGTGCATGAGGCAGTTTGGCATAGTGGATAGAGAGAGGATTTCAGACTCAGAAAAGCCCAGATTGACAGACAGCCTTTGACACCTACCACTTTGTGACCTTGAGCAAGTTACTTAACCTAAGCACCTCTCCAAGACCATAAGTTTCGGGGAAAGATACTGCTTTGCCCCAGTAGAAGGATTTTCCTCACTGGAAGTTTCCTATACTAATGAAATTACAGATTTACTGTCCAACCTTCTTCCTTTCCTATGACTAACTTGAACTTAAAGAATTTTGAGTTTTGGAGAAGTTATTCTCTGCATGTTATAATTCCCAAGTGATGGACTTGGAGCCAAAGAGCTTAAGTCCAAAGCCTAGCTCTGATAAAGTCCCCTGTGTGACCTTGGGCAAGACAATTAACCTCACTGGACTTCATTCCTCATCTAAGGATGAGAACCAGATGGTTTCTAAAGTCCTTTCCAGTTCCAAATCAATAATCTCATCATCTTTCTCTGTACTCAGACACCTTGAGTTCCTTTATGAAATAGTTTGCACAAATTCAAGGATATAATGCTAATGACTCTGTTGCTAAGATAAAATGAAGCTTGACATGAACCTTTATTCTTAATTCAAATACATTCAATGAATTTTTCCCTTCCACTTCTGCCATTAGAGTTCATTTTTCAAAGGAAAAAGTGAATATAATGTGAATATAATATATAATAAATGATAATAATAATAATAATAATATACATGAAAATAATATAATTCCAAAATGTGACTATAAAATATGTTTCTGTGATTTTTCTCTCTGGACAAGGGATCTTAGAGGAGAGAGGACAGAAATCCCACAGCTGCCCTATATCCCTAGAGAAACCACTTGGACTTCTAAGGACCGACCAGAGCTCAATCTCTGTATCATCAGTCACCCATCACTCTCCCCTCTCTTTCAGCTCACTGAGAAGCAGCTCAAGAGAACTTTCTCTGGAGATTTCAGAAAAGCCATATGTCAACAGAACCTCTGGGTGACCTGGAACATCTGGCGAGAGAAGTCCATACTTAACCACTCCTTCTTTCAACAGTCAGCTGATAGTGTACTTATAAAACACAAATTAATGACATTTCCCCTCAGAACAAAGTTCTCAGGAAAAGAAATAGGACTTGAAGAGTGACCCAGTTACCGAATAAAAGGACCGGTTTTCATTCTTTGAAATAGTAATTTAAAAATAATAGATCTTTCAAGTTTTGTAACTGGTACTTTCCACATCCACCTTCATAATGGTAACCTGTTCAATCTTTGTAGATGGATGGATAGATAGACAGACAGACCGACAAAGCATTTGTTAAGCATCACTATGGGCTCCTCTTTGTGCTAAGCAATAGAGACTCAAATACAAGTAAGCAAGATGGCTCTTTCCCTCAAAGAACTTCCATTCTAATGGGAGAAAATAATTCACTGGTACATGCTGGAAACCAGGGTGAAGAGGGGCACAGAATGCCTGTGCAGGGGCGTGAAAAAGCAGGAGCAAGCAGAGGCCCTTCATATGAGCAAACGGAGGCTCAGACAGGGTAGCAACTTGTCCATGTTCACCCAACTCCTAAGAGTCAGAGGCGGGTCTTGAACCCAGCTCTCTTAACTCTCCACTTCACTGTTACCTTTCCCCCACAGAACATTACAGCGCCTCAGAGCGTGGGGTTCTGGCTCTGCCTTACCCCCAGAAACAGCTTGGTGGCTTGAAAGTTGCAACTTGTTAGCAAATGACCATGTGGCCTGATTAAGGCATTAATTGGAATAGTCTTGCCCAATGTCACACAGGTATCACTTTGCAAAACCTAAAGTTACACATATGCCATATAATATATATGTCTAATTTTAAATGAAATATACTTATGTGCTTATGTCTGCATATATCAGTTAAAACTAAAAAGAATCTCAAAGCTACACTTTCCTGAAATCATTATTTAGCCTGTTATCACTCACTTTGTGCATTCCAAGGAAATAGTATCAGAATGTTAGGATGTGGCCTCAGAGGAGTTAAGTTCACATCTCAGCTTTGTCACTTACCAGTGAATAAATCGTCAAGCATCTTAAATGCCTGTGGAAGAGACAAAGACAAAAACAAAGCAGTGACTGCCCGCCAGGAGCTTATGATCTTTCAAGGAACCAGTATTTATATATTCAAGTTTATAGAAGATCCATCCCTAAGTCTGAGGGAATGTTGAGTCTGGCAGCTGGGAACACCATGAAAAGTGTCAGGTTGCAGGTGGTCTGGGTTTTAAAGAAGCCAGGAATTCTAAGGAGGAGCAAGGATGAGGAGGGGATATATTCCAGTCATGAGTAGCCTGTCCAAAGGTACCAGGATCAGAGATGAAATGGACATCATGGGTGAGAAGTAGCAATGGGCCAGTTTGGCTGGACTGAAGAGAGTGGGGAGGGCACAGTGTCATAAGTCTGGAAAGTATTTGGGAGAGGCTTTAATTGCCAAACACAAGAGCTTTCATTCTATCCTAGAGGCAATGGGAAGCTACCAGAGCTTTCTTTTTTAATTTTTTCTAAAATTTAGAGAAGGAGGTAAGAAATATTACTTAGAGACCAGTATAGAGTGGATCAGAGAGGAAAAAACTTAGCAGGGAGACCTATTGAACAGCTATTACAATAATCCAGACAAATCATTTTAACTCCCAGGTTCTCTCTCAGTTTCCTCATCTGTACAATGAGGGGTTTAGACTAGATACTGTGTTCTATG